>NW_026127868.1:104894-149546 GCF_022985175.1 Labeo rohita | reverse complement strand
CACTACCACTCTGAAGCAGCAATTTCTAAGTTGGCCATTAAGATAGGCTTTAATTTTTGCCAAAAACTGCCCCCTTGTGGCCACTGCACCGCCTGGACTTTGTAGAGTGTTTTTCACTGCAGTGAGCTTAGGCTTGTTCTGCAGCGTTTCAAAGGTAGCCTCAGACATCACCGAGGTGTCAGCCCCTGAATCAATTTTAAATGAGACTGGCGTATGTGCCAAAATTAGTGTGGTGCGCCATGGTGGCTCGTCCTCTGCTAACAATGCACCCCAGTTTTTTTCCTGCTCAACAGATCCCAGAAACAAACATTCGTCCTCATCAGCTTCAGTTATCTCTTGTACTGCTGCTTTTGAGTGACACGCGGCTGCAAAGTGTCCGACTTTATTGCATTTCATGCATTTTTTCCTTTTGCTGGACACTGATCCCTGTCATCGTGATTACGCCCGCATCTTGTGCATGTTCCTCTTCTCCCCTTTTTAGAATTTTTCTCTGAGTTGCCGGCTCTCCTGTATTCTTTCTTTTTAACTGATTTCACATGATCCACATGTTCTGCACTCTTTACACCCTCTGTGTTTTGGAATTTAATTAATTCACAATGTCTAGCCATTTCAATGGCAGTGCGCAATGTAAGATCACTTTTCATCTGTAGTTTTTGTGACACTTGCTTATCCCGGATTCCAATGACTATGCGATCACGCATCTGCTCTTCTTTTTGTGCACCAAAATCACAGTTTTCGGCTAGCTCATATAGCTGCCTGACGAATGCTTCCACGCGTTCCCCGGGAAGTTGTACTCTCGAATGAAACTTGGCACGCTCAACGTTTCGGAATAAAATGTTCGTCAAATTTGGCCATTACCACCGAATATTTGTTGCCGTCTTCCCCATTTTGAAAAGTAAACGATCTGAAAATGTGCTCAGCCTCCGCTCCCATCGAATAAATCAGGGCATTTACCTGGACTTCTTCACTCTCCTCTGTAAGCAGTGATGCGACTCGATATCTGGCAAACCTGTCCGGCCACGCTTCAGGCTTGGAAAAGTCAAACTGCTCCGGCGGAGTGAACTTTGCCATGGTGATGCACCCTTCAGATCCCGCGACCAGTCACTTTACGTTCCGTCTTCTACTCTGTTACGTTCCGTCTTCTGACACCATGTGGTGTTTGTCACCGATTAACTTCACAAGTCGACAGGTATCCGTTTTTGCTGTGTACAAGGTTTATTCAACAGCCCTTCAACCCTTGTCTGTTGCATCTCCTGACCACAACACCCAAAACCCCCCTTATGGCCACACACAGTAGACAACAAAGTCAACTTGGAACATTTCCATTACATATGACAAGCAGCACCAGCGTGGTTGCCGCTAATCTTGCTTGCATTGTTTACACACTGCTTACACACATTTCCATTGTTTACTCACTGTTACTTGCTTTAATGGCGAATTTGTGTCCACCTTTGAGTGCAGGTGAGGACACGTTCGAGCTGCACTCATTGCAGCTCGAGCTGGAGGCCGTGGAGAAGCAGATCCAGGAGTTGTTGGTGCGGCAGACGGAGCTGAGAGAGCGGAGGGCCGCTCTGGAATCCTCCCGGGCAAGTAACGTTATACAGCGTGATACTAACACTCTGACCACCTCTACTCCGTGTGCTTCTCTGCACAGCTCCCGTGCACCCTGGACGCGATCTTCCCAGATGTCCTTCACTCCGGCGCCGGGACACCACGGACCCTGGGTGCAGCAGCAGCGGAAGACACGAGCCAGGCCCCGGCCGAGGACCTCGCCCCCCTCCGCCGCCTCCGGTCTTCGAGATCTCCACCCGGAACCGCTTCGCTCCCCTCCGCGAGACGGAACGCGACGCTGTGATCGTCGGAGACTCCATTGTCCGGTACGTACGTGCTACTTTAGCTAAAGGTAAAGTCCACACCCACTGTTTTCCTGGTGCTCGCGTTCTCAATGTTTCTGCGCAGATACCCGCAATCCTGAAGGACGGCGAGAGCGTCGGCGCGATCGTCCTGCACGCGGGGGTGAACGACACCAGGCTGCGGCAGACGGAGGTTCTGAAGAGGGACTTCAGCAGCCTGATCGAGACGGTTCGCAGCACGTCGCCCACGACGAGGATCATCGTGTCAGGACCACTTCCCACGTATCGACGTGGGCACGAAAGGTTCAGTAGACTTCTTGCTCTAAATGAATGGTTATTGACATGGTGTAAAGAACAGAAACTGCTCTTTGTTAATAATTGGAATCTTTTCTGGGAACTTCCTAGGCTTTTCCGTGCGGATGGCCTGCACCCCAGCAGAGTCGGAGCGGAGCTGCTGTCGGACAACATCTCCAGGACACTACGCTCCATTTGACTAGTAAGTACAGTCTCAAATGATTGCTACGATGGCTTTTGTTCTGAACGCTTAAATGATAGTAGTTGCACTGTCCAATCTATAAAGATTGTGTCTGTTACTCGAATAGTGAGGTCAAAACATAAATTTAATGCAGGATCTAGAAAAAATCTGATCGTAATTAAACCAGAAAAAAGCAAAATACACGAACAGAAACCATTTTTAAAGCTTGGGCTCCTAAACATTAGATCACTTGCACCCAAAGCAGTTATTGTGAATGAAATGATCACAGATAATAGTTTTGATGTACTCTGCTTAACCGAAACCTGGCAAAAACCTAATGATTATATTGGTCTAAATGAGTCTACTCCGCCAAACTACTACTATAAGCATGAGCCCCGTCAGAGTGGTCGTGGTGGTGGTGTTGCAACAATATATAGTGATATTTTCAATGTTACTCAGAAAACAGGATACAGGTTTAATTCATTTGAAATACTTTTGCTTAATGTTACTCTGCCAGATATGCAAAAGAAATCTCTCCTATCTCTTGTTTTAGCTACTGTGTATAGACCGCCAGGGCCATATACAGATTTCCTAAAAGAATTTGCAGAATTCCTTTCGGAACTATTGGTTAATTTTGATAAAGTGCTAATTGTCGGAGATTTTAACATTCACGTTGATAATACAAATGATGCGTTAGGACTTGCGTTTACTGACCTAATAAACTCTTTTGGAGTTAAGCAAAATGTCACTGGGCCCACTCATCGTTTTAATTATATCGCATGGAATTGATCTTACTGATATAGATATCGTACCTCAAAGTGATGATGTTTCTGACCATTTCCTTGTATCGTGCATGCTGCGTATCACTGATATTAACTGTAGGGCTCCGCGTTATCGTCTTGGCAGAACTATTGTTCCAGCCACCAAAGATAGATTTACAAATAACCTGCCTGATTTATCTCAACTGCTCTGTGTACCCCTTAATACACAGGATCTAGACAAAATGACTAGCAATATGGGCACCATCTTCTCCGATACGTTAGAAGCTGTCGCCCCCATCAAATTGAAAAAAAGTTAGAGAAAAACGTATTGCACCATGGTACAACAGTAATACCCAATCCCTCAAAAAAAGAAACTCGCAATCTTGAGCGCAAATGGAGAAAAACTAACTTGGAAGTTTTTAGAATTGCATGGAAAAACTGTATGTCCAGATACAGACAGGCTTTAAAAGCTGCTAGGGCTGAGCATTTCCACAAACTCATAGAAAATAACCAAAACAATCCTAGGTTTTTATTTAGCACAGTGGCTAGATTAACAAATAACCAGACGCCACCTGAGCTAAATATTCCCCTACAGTTTAATAGCAATGACTTTATGAATTTCTTCACTGATAAAATAGATAACATCAGAAATGCAATAACCAATGTAGATTATACTGCATCTAATATGTCAACTTCTTTCGTTGCACCCAAAGAAAAACTGCAGTACTTTACCGCTATAGGACAGGAAGAGTTAAATAAACTCATCACTGTGTCTAAACCAACAACATGCCTATTAGATCCCGTACCCATTAAATTACTAAAAGAATTGTTACCTGTGGCAGAAGAACCACTTCTCAATATTATCAACTCATCGTTATCTTTAGGTCACGTCCCTAAACCATTCAAGCTGGCGGTTATTAAGCCTCTTATTAAGAAACCACAACTAGACCCTAGTGAACTGGCAAATTATAGACCCATTTCTAATCTTCCATTTATGTCTAAAATTTTAGAGAAAGTTATATCTGCTCAACTGTGCTCATTCTTGCAAAAAAATGATATCTATGAAGAATTTCAGTCAGGCTTCAGGCCCCATCACAGCACAGAAACTGCACTTGTTAAAATCACTAATGACTTGCTTCTTGCGTCAGACCAAGGCTGCATCTCACTGCTAGTTTTACTTGATCTTAGTGCTGCGTTTGACACTATAGATCATGACATACTAATAGATAGACTACAAAATTATGCAGGTATCCAAGGGCAGGCTTTAAAATGGTTTAGATCCTACCTGTCTGATCACTACCACTTTGTTTATTTAAATGGGGAGTCATCTCAGTTATCACCAGTAAAGTATGGAGTGCCACAAGGATCTGTTCTAGGTCATCTACTATTTTCAATATACATGCTGCCCCTTGGTAATATTATTAGAAAACACGGGATTAGTTTCCATTGTTATGCTGATGATACTCAACTATATATCTCAACACGACCAGATGAAACTTCTGAATTATCAAAGTTAACAGAGTGCGTTAAAAATGTAAAAGATTGGATGACCAACAATTTTCTGCTATTAAATTCAGATAAGACAGAGATATTACTTATTGGACCCAAAAACAATACACAGAATCTTTTGACTTACAATTTACAACTAGACGGATGTACTGTTACTTCCACTACAGTCAAAAGCCTGGGTGTTATATTAGACAGCAACTTGTCTTTTGAAAATCATATTTCTCATGTTACAAAAACAGCATTCTTCCATCTTAGAAACATTGCCAAGCTGCGAAACATGTTACCTGTTTCTGATGCAGAAAAGCTAGTTCATGCATTCATGACCTCTAGACTGGACTATTGTAATGCACTACTAGGTGGTTGTCCTGCATCTTCAATAAACAAGCTACAGATAGTCCTTAGTTTGAACAGCAGCTACAGCCCTGTTCAGGTAAGAGTTGCTTTGCAACGATATGTATCGTGAAAAGCGCTATACAAATAAATTTGAATTGAATTGAATTGAATTGTTATCGAGAAACACAGCCCTGTTCAGGTAAGAGTTGATCATCATATTCCAGAATATATAAAATAGATAATGATACTCCGCGAGGAAGCGTATCAGTCCAGTATTGTTTAACATCAGGATAAATTATGTTTTTCAAAATGTCAAAGTAGATATAGGAAAATCTCTTTATGCTGATGATGGAGTGATATGGAAGAAGGGACGTAATGAATCACATGTAACAAAAGTCACACAAACAGCAGTTAATGAAGTGGAAAAATAAGCCAATAAGTGGAGTTTCCGATTATCATTTGCTAAAACTCAACTAGTCTGTTTTGCAAAGAGAAAATCATAAACCTGAAGTCAAAGTGAAACTATATGGTCAGGTACTGGAACAAGTCAAAGTTATAAAATATTTAGGGATATGGATGGATTGTAGGTTGAGTTTTAAGTAACATATAGAGAAAGAGTTGGAAAAATAAAAAAAAGTAACAATATATTACGATGTTTATCAGGGATGGAATGGGTCGAAAATTGTTACAGTGAATATATTGTGCATTGATCAGGTCAGTAATTGATTATGGATATATTATTTATGGATCTGCATCAAAATCCTGGATTAAGAAAGTTGAAACAGTTCAGGCACAATCAATAATGATTTGCTGTGGGGCTTTTAGATTCTCTCCTATATCAGTGTTACAGGTGGAGGAGAATTGACAATGAGTATATGTAAATTGAAATGAACAATGATTTATTGGATTAATATAAAATGGCATACAGAGACAAATATACTCCTCAATGCTTCATATATTCACTGACGGGTCAAAGGATCCTGTGTCAGGACATACAGCTGCAGCCGTATATAATCAGAGATTCAAGTCAATATTCAGAAAAGGAAAACTAATTATGCATCTGTTTTTATGACAGAACTGATAGTAATGTTGTTGACTATACAATGGGTGGAGGAAGTTAAGCCAGTGAGAGCAGGTATTTGTTCAGACTCTATATCAGCTTTAAATAGTTTATCAAGTGGGCTATCAACAACAAGACAATAATTAATATTAATATAAATCTGCTCAGAATACAAAAAATGGGTCCAGTCCTGAGGTTCATGTGAGTACCTGCACATGTTGGAGTACAAGGTGATGAAACAGTTGATAAATCAATGAAATCTTGGGAAATAAAGGCCTATATAACATTCAAAAACAAGTTGGTAAAGGGAGAGTATGTCTCAACAATAGGAGAGAAGATATTATTATTACACGACTGTGAATAGCACATTCTGGTTTAAATCACTCATTGTTCATAATAGTGAAACATCAAACTGGATTGTGTTTATCCTGTAGTGAAGCAGAGACTATTGAGCACTGTCACGAATCCTGTCCGGTCTGTCCACCACCAGAGGTCGCCTGTGCATTTTATTGACATTCACATTACACAGACTGTTGCACTACACCCTGGACTACATTTCCCATGATCCACCTCACTGAGTACACACACAGGTGTATCCAATCAGACACACTACAAATACGAGGCCGTCACCATCATTCTGGGCCGAGTATCGTCTTGTGTTTATCGTGATATCTCGTGATAGCAACATTACAGAGCCATTTCCAGTTTCATAGTGGAGTTTAGTCTTGTTTCTTGTCTAGTCATTCGTGCCTTGATCCTAGACTGGTTATATAGTCTTGTCTCGTCAGCAGCCTGACCTGGAATTATCAATCACCTGTTGTGGATTCACCCTTTGTTTTGCTGTTTCAGACTCTGTTTGCTCCTTGTATGAACTCTCGTCTGTTTAGTGGATTCTCCTTTCGTCGAGCCCCCTGGATTACGTTCACTGTTGATCGACCCTCACTTTGGAAGTTAGAATTGAATTGAATTTATTTATTTATTGTTCCATGTTGATGCTTCACACTCCAGTCCAGATGTGACCAGACGGGATCCCACAACACAAATCTTGTGGCAGTGGGCGGTTTTACCTTCATGCAGTCCCAAAATTTGGTGCATAACAATGATGCGTTACATAAACACTAGTCTTGCTGTGGTAGAGTCTGTCCCCACCATCATCACTGTCGTTTTGGTTCTTCTTCTTCTAAAGTAGAGCTTAACCATATCAAAACTCAAAATATGTCATTTCTATACATAAAATACACATTTCACAGTCACTGTTATGCACAGTGAAATGAAACATTTTACATTCTAGATCAATGGTTCTCAACCTTTTTTGGACCAGCACCCCCTACCCATTATCCAGGCCCCTCACCGCCCCCCATCAAATAAATCATAGTCTGATTGTCCTCACTGAATATTAAAGTTGATTATTATTATTTTGTGTTTATAATGAGGACTGATGTTATATTTACAGTAATTCAAATGTATGGAATATTATGGTTTTTAGGAAATTACTTTATTTCAAGGATGCATTGAATTGATCAAAAAAGACAGTGAAGTACTTTTTTACAGTAAATTATTTTAAAATAAGTGTAATAACATTAATTTACAGAGTTTTTGAGCATGTTGGTGGTTTCAGTGTTGTTGAGATGCGGATATATCTTGTTGCCCCAAATTTAAAAAGACTAAATAAAAATGACATAGTGGACATTGTTATTTTGGTGAGTAAATCCCACATTTTCACATAAACCCTACTTTACTATATTTCATAGATTTTGTGAGAATATTTCAAAGTTTACTTAAGAAAAACTAAGTACAACCCTAATTCTAGAAAAGTTGGGACATTTTGTAAAATTATAAAATCTGTGATTTGTTCATTCTATTTTACGTTTATTTAATTGACAAAAGTACAAAGAAAAGATTTCCAAAGTTTTCACTGACCAACTTAAATGTATTTTGTAAATATAAACATGTATTTATAAAATATTGATTGATTGATTTTGATTTGAAGTATGCATCCCACTCCAAAAAAAAGTTGGGACAGGGGCAAAATAAAAGTGAAAAGGTTATAGAAAAACCAAATAAACTGCTTTAAAACACAGCAAGCAGGTGAATTGGTAACAGGTGAGGGAATCATGTTTGACTATAAATGGAGCTTCTCAGTCTTCACAAGCAAAGCTGGATCATGGCTCAAAATGTGTTTATATTAACAAAATAAAACTAAGTTGGCAAGTGAAAACATTGGATTTTTTCTTTGTATTTAAGTCATTTAAATAAAGGCTAAAGAGACAAATGACATATTCTTAATTTTATGGCATTTCACAAAATGCCCCAACTTTTAATTGGGGTTGTAGAGAGATGGGAAACATATGCTCCTCATTTTCAAAATAGTTACTATTTTAGTGCTGTAAGAAATGTTTCTTAAGCAACAATCAGCATAATTTCTGAAAGATCATGTGACACTAAAGCTGTAGTAATGTACTGTAGCTTAGCATGAGAAGAAAACATTTTAAAATATATTCAAATAGAAAGCATTTTTCCCAAATGGTAGATTTGCTGTTTTTACTGTAGGCTGTTTTTTTAAACAAACAAATGCTAACTTTTTTTATGAACCCATTAACAAATCATACTGACCTTTTTTAATGGTAGTGTATATTATAGGCTATATTTTATTTATAGTATATAGACCCGTTTTGAAAGCATTTATCTTCACCCCCAAAACAGCTCATACATAATTTTATTTATTTATTTTTTAATGTCATTGAATAGCACATGACATTCATTGCATTTTTGATTTATCATTTTAAGTATTATTATCATTAGAAGCAAAAAAAGGAGCAAAAAAGCCACGTGGATATAAATTAGGCAATGTTTGTGAGCTTTGAATAAACTCTTTAGAAATTTGGTAATCAAACCAACCGCAGCCAATCAGCAAACAAAACGTATTAATATTATTTTTTTCTAAACAAGAAAAAACATCTTTTACTTCATCGTGTGTAAATTGTTATTGTTTTGACGCAGCGGCTGCGATACAGAAAGTCAAGAAAACACTGAAGTACTGAAGTTGCTGCTAAGGAAATGATACACAGTCAGGTCTAGGAGCGGGAGTATTGGTGTAAATTAGCAGCTAACATCAATAATACACTGACCGAGAACAGCGCGACACGTGTATTAAAGCACATCGATCCCGTTATAATCAGTCGTTCAGTAACAACCGAGCGCGAGCGCTACAGTAAACGGGTGCCGCGATCTGTTTCTGTCTGCGGGATTCAACGCGCCTGCGCTACCGACAAGTTGAACAATAGATATAGAAAGTGCGTTTTAATATGTCCAGTAAAGACAGCGTTATGGTGTGGCAGACCATTTTCTTTTGCAAGTTTCAGCTCATACATCTTTGGTGTAAACTCGTCTTGACCAAACGCCCCCCAGGAACAGCTCAACGCCCCCTTTCAAAAATATTGTTTCCAGCGCCCCCCGATGGTGTCCGAGCGCCCCCGTTGAGAAACACTATTCTAGATGACAAAATACAAGCTACATGATTCTACATGAGAACATTTCAGTCAAATGTAGTTTATGCAGTATTTCAAACCTTTAATCCACGGGGGAAAATCAACCCACAGCAACAGTTAAAAAGTAGCCCAATTTTGTGGAGAAAAAAACAAAAAACAAAAATGCAGACTTGAGAACCTGCTGTATCCCACACCAGCAGATTTAAATAATCACGGGTCTAGAGTAAGGAGAGATCACTGACTACAGGTTGAAACTGTCTGAACTGTTCTCAGTTCTCCCACTTCTCCATAATTGTGTCACTAAACAGCAACTATATAGCAGGACTAAACACTCAATTGATCAGATCAGAGGAAGTGAACAAACATTCTCTCTTCACTTCTCACAGGTAAACAAATCTCTGTTTTCTCATCCACATTTATTGGGATTAATCTGGGTAAGAGTTAGAAATTAGTTTTCTCAGAATCATCTTCATGAGTTCACTGTGATCAGTCTGTATCCAGATACAGTCCAGGTAAGAAACTCTGTTGAAGGGATAAATTGGGTTAGTCTGAGTTTGATTTAGCATGAACACTTAATGTGGCTTGTAATTATTTCAGTTCTTCTGAATGTCATTATAAATGACTAATGCTGAAACAAATGCACAGTCCTGCTGTCCTGATGTTTGTCAAGTGTCCAGCAGGTGGCGTCAGATCTCAATTCCAGAGAACTACTGTGGGGATTGACTTATTATTAACTTTCATATACATTTTAATTGTCATTTGTTGTGTAACATAAAGCTTACGAGTACACCCTGCAGCCCAAGACTGGTTGTCCACTGAAGCTAAGCAGGGCTGAGTCTGGTCAGTACCTGGATGGGAGACCTCCTGGGAAAACTAGGTTGCTGTTGTTAGAGGTGTTAGTGAGGTGCTCACGCTGTGTCTGTGTTCTTCATTGTCAGTAAATCGCATGCAGTATTTTCCCCTTCTATCCGCACTTTATGGAATTGTGATTTAATGCTAATTTGCCCTGTTTAGTAAATCTGGCACTAAATTTCATCATGCTAGTCTATTAAATTTAATAGACATTACATTTGACTGAATTTTGTTCTCAGTTGTTGTTTTTTAGGGGCAGTCGTGGCCTAATGTTTAGAGAGTTGAACTTGTGACCCACAGGTCACATTGTCGGGGGGAGTGAATGACCAGCGTCTCTTCCACCCTCAATACCACGACTGAGGTGAAACTTTTGAGCAAAACACTGAACCCCAACTGCTGAGTGTGTTTACAGTGTGTGTGTGTGTGTGTGTGTGTGTGTGTGTGTGTGTGCACTTGGATGGGATCGATGCAGAACACAATACAGAGTATGGGACAACACACTTGGCTACACGTCATGTCACTTTCACTTTTGTAACTAAATCTGGATTAAAATTCTGTTATTTTAAAATTCTGTAAAAAGACTGAACTTAGGCCACTGTTAACTGAAGAGAGTTTAATGACACACAGCAGCTCACTTACAGAAAAAAGAGGAAATGTCATTTCACACCCGTCAGTCTAATCTGGGTTCAGAGATGATCTCTGCTCTACTGCAGTTAAACTGAGTCTCACATGTTTCCAAACCTCAACAGTGAGATCACAGCTCTGAAACACTGCTTAAGGAATAATTGATGACAGACATGTTTCACTGTTTGTTTTTCTGTAGCTGTTGATAATCTATGAAAAGATAGATCTAGTTTCTTGTGTATTTGTGCAGTCAGTCACACAACAGCTCTTTCCTCTTTTAAACATGTTTCTAGTGATTTCACAGCATTCAAGCTGAACTCTAATGATGTCACTCAGTATTTCTGTCACTCAGTGAGTGAAACCGCAGTGACTCCGCCCACTGTGACATCATGTGCTTCTGTTCACACTCGACTGACAAACATTCACAAACATTCAGCAGCGCTTTGATCTGCTTTAGGCTCGATCTGTCGATCTATATCTATCTACCTGTCTATCTATCTGAAATTCTGCCATTGTTAACAGAAAAGATGGAGTTTAATGCCATTCAGCAGCTCATTAAAAGAAAAAGTGGAAGCATATATTTTATTTGATTAACATAAAAGTTTATGTCTAAGAAATTCTAGGCTACAAAGGCCTAACATAAACCATGGAGCATAGAAGATAATCTGATATCTCAGATATCATAATCTAAATAATCTAAATATCTCAGTATTTTTTTTTTTTTAATTGTAGGGTCATATAACTGCATTCTATAGGCTCCATCACACAGTGAGTTTTTCTCCTGCATCATGTTCATCACCAATCAACTGTATGAATATATAAGATGACCTATACAGGTTAAATGTGTTTATCATTTTCATAACTAACTTATTAAATTAATGTGTTAATTTGACATCCCTAGTTAAATCATGCAACCAACTAACAGATGACTCTTTGTTTCATTAAAGGTCTTATGGAATTAAAATAAAATGTAATAAAATGTAATTAAAAAGAATGTTAGTAACTACTTTCTTTGGTTAATTGAGTTAAAACTAGGTTTAATTTATGTTTCTTAAACAGGCTGAAGTAATGTCATTGTTAGCAGCTCATTTGAAGAGAAAAGAGGAAGTGTCATTTCACAAACCTTCAGTTTATTCTGGGTTCAGAGATGATCTCTGCTCTACTGCGGTTAAACTCAACAGTGAGATCACTGCTCTGAAACACTACAACTGCTATAATTAATATGCTATTTTAGTTACAAATGTGTAGAATGACAAATTAACCATTTCAGCATTATAAGAAAGCCTTGACTCTGAAATAGATGCAAAAGATCACTGTAAAACTTCATAAAGACAGAGTTTGTTTGACCAAATGATGATTTCATAATCGCTATTATCATAAACATCTGCAGAAATACAACAAACTACTTATATTCCTTGTGATTTAATTTTCTTTTTTGTGTAAATGCATCTTTGAAAACAGCAATCATGAGTGTCGTGGTTCAGGTGAGATTCAGAGCAAATATCAGCAGTAACAGTGTGAAGATCAGTCAGAATATGATGCTGATTCAACACTCGTCCATCATGCAGTGATATAGTGTCAGTCAAATAAACACTCAGCCAATCAGATCAGAGGAAGTGAACAAACACAGGAAGAGCTGATAGTATTTAAAGAAAGAGTTGTGAGCATATAATGAAGAGGAAGACTGACAGAAAGAGAAAATGGCTGATAAGTGTCATTTGTGTCTGCTGGGACTGATCATTCTCTCTTCACTTCTCACAGGTAAACAAATCTCTGTTTTCTCTACAAGACATTTAGTTTAATTAGTCTGGGAAAGAGTTCATTTCAACATGATCAGTTTATTCTTGTGTTACATAAAGAACATACTGGATTATTACTGATGCACTAAAACTAGACAGATTCACACTCAAACATCTGATGCTGAATTATTTTCATGTTAAGAGTGTGTTTGTGATTTCAACAGCTCTCTGATAAAGAAAAAATAGTTTATTTTGTTTTGAATCTTGTCATTTTTATGCTGGTATGTTTTTATTCATTTATTTTATTTTATTTTTTATTCATATATCAAACATACTTGTGTTTCAGGTACCAGTGGAGTGAATGATTCTCATGTGTTCATCAGTTCTGGTGAAAATGTCTGTCTGCCCTGTAATAATCATCTTCATGACTGCACATCAACTGTATGGAAATATTACACACATTCAGCAGCAGTTGAACTGATTGGTGGTGGGATTAAGAAAAACACAGAGAGACATGAGAGACTGAGTCTGGGGTCTGACTGTTCTCTGCACATCAAGTACATCACAAAAAAAGATTATGGACTTTACAGCTGCCAACAATGGACAGTGACTGGACAAAGACTGATACATGATGCACATGTTTTTCTGCATGTTCTTCATGGTAATTTTATGATTATATGAACAATTTAAAAAGGGCAAATTGTTAATTTAAACTCCCATGATGATAAAATCAAGTGAAAAAAAAGTGTGATTTGTGTGTTATTTTGTGTTTCAGTCTCTTCATCATCCTCACAGACTGAGATCAGTGCAGGCAGCTCTGTGACTCTCTACTGTCAGTTGTATTCATATTCATATGCTGGAGACTCTTGTGATAATTGGATCCATTCTGAGGGAATTCAGCTGTTCTGGGTGAATCAGACTGGTGTTAATATGACAATATCAGACTCCAGATATCAGGAATCAGCTCCAGGACACTGTATCATCACTCTGACTACAACACTCCTGAATGAAGATGACAACAGAGAGTGGAGATGTGAAGTTACTCACAGAAATCAAGTCAAGACCTCAGTCACATATACTGTCAAGAGTTCAGGTGAGAAAACAATCTCATTAATCATTTTAAGTTCTCATAATGTCAGTAACACTAAGGATTATTAGTATTATTGAAGTAGAACAAACCGAGGAACAAAAGCTTTTTTCAGTCTGACAGAAGAGAAACTCAAATCGGTCAAATGTAATAAATAGTTTAATAGTTTAAATGTAATATTGTAATGCATTTGTGCATTACTTCATGCATTAATATCTCATGAACTGTCATAGGGCTAACACGAATTCAAATTTTTTCATTCATGACTTCACACATGAACAACACCTTAATTAAGACATTAACTGAAATGGGTATATCAGCATTGTTTTATTATGCATGATCATGATGTTTTATTTTTTTTCACATAAGATAATGTATTCACTGTCCACTGTGGATAAATATTTGCTTATGGTACATGAATCATCATTAATTTGTGCATAAAAATAGCATTATTTTGTGCAGGTAAGACTGCTTTAATTATGAAAGGAATATACAAAAAGCCACATTACCACATGCATGAATACAGGATAAAACTGTCACAATATCTAAAGGAGGACTCAAATGCAGAATGAGTTGTGACAGTTTATTAACAGAATGACTGACAGGACAAAAGAGAAGGTGAGGAGGGGAGCAGTGCACAGTCCAAACAATAGGTGATGATGAGAGACAGGGGCAACAGGCAGAGTGAGAGTGGCCGCTGGGTCCAACCCAGGATGGCAAGGGCTAGAGGGATGAGAAGGCAGCACAGCTGGAGGCTAGATGTTAGCAATGGCCCTCCAACAGGAACACAGGATATAGCTGCTCCACACACGTGTTCTCACAGGCACTGCACAGGTCTGGCTGCGTTGCAGATAAGGGAGCAAACCAGGAGCTCGGCCTGCAGGACAAGACAGGACTAGACAGGACTAAAGACGGACAAGAGACAGTATTTAGTGGACAACTTACATTTACATTTACATTTATTAATTTAGCAGATGCTTTTATCCAAAGCGACTTACAGGTGGGGAATACATCAAGCGATTTGTCCTAAAGAGGCAAAACGACCTACAAAGTGCTCAAATTACCATATAACAGGCATTGTTCAAATAAGTACAAGCTAGAAAGGGGAAAAGAGTAGAAAAAAAAAATATATATATATATTTATATATATATATATATATTTTTTTTTAAGTCAAGTAGTGTCGAAAGAGATGGGTTTTCAGCAGTCGCTTGAAAGTTGTTAGGGAGTTGGCATTCCGGATAGTGGTGGGAAGATCATTCCACCAGCCAGGAACGGTGTAAGAGAATGTTCTGGAAAGTGATTTTGTGCCTCTTTGTGATGGTACAATGAGGCATCGCTCACTGGCAGATCTCAGAGTTCTGGAGGGAGTGTAGATTGGTAGCAGTGAGTGGAGGTGTCGAGCCTGTGGTTGTTCTATATGCAAGCATCAGTGTCTTGAATTTGATGCGAGCTGCAATTGGGAGCCAGTGCAGGGTGATAAAGAGAGGTGTGACATGGGTCCTTTTGGGCTTGTTGAAGACCAGTCGTGCTGCTGCATTCTGAATCATTTGTAGAGGTTTGATTGTGCATGAGGGAAGACCGGCTAGAAGAGCATTGCAGTAGTCCAGCCTGGAGATGACCAGGGCCTGGACAAGAAGTTGTGTGGCCTGCTCAGTTAGAAAGGGCCTGATCTTTCTAATGTTGTGTAGGGCAAACCTGCAAGATCGAGCAGTTTTAGCAATGTGGTCTTTGAAAGTCAGAACTTGATGGGGTAATTAAGTACCTAAATTGATGGTGAAATCATGCTGTAGAGTCGGAGGGAAAATAAGGAGCTCAGTCTTTGCCAAGTTGAGCTGTAGATGATGTTCTTTCATCCACTCCAAGATGTCCGCCAAGCAGCCTGAGATCCGTGCAGCTACTGTTGGATCAACCCTGACAGTACCCCCTCTACAAAGGATGCCTCCAGTCGTCCAAACCAGGCAACATCACAGGTATTACTAACTCGGGGGGCGGGTGGGTAGCGGACGTGGAAGTCCAAAACTGGCTAGGAAATATAGAGGGAGGGGAGAGGAGGGTGGGAACTGAACCAGGCAGACAGTTCATGGCTGACCAGGGAGGTGCTGGTCTAGGGAGACCAAAACTAGAAGACACAGAGGGTGGGAATGGATGGAAGGGAACTGGACTGGGTGTTCCCATATGAGCAGGAGCTGGCCTCAATTGGTCTGGACCTCCAACTGGGCTTGGTGACAGTGGCAGTGGCAGAATCTGAGGAACTGACAGGAAGAGTCTTGGGAACAGGTTGGGAGACAGATTCTGGGGTGTCCTTAACGTCCTGGGGTCGGCTAAGGCGCCAGCGGGAGCACTCGCATATTTTCCAGATGACAGCAAAAAGAACTTGAATTGCTCCCTCAATTTTGATTGGACACATAAAAGTAATACATCACCTGAATTTGTAGAAAGTTTACTTTTATTTGTGTATGCTCAACATATCAACAAATGTTTGTGGTTTTTGTAAATAAAGAAAATATACAGGGTGTCCTTTCAGTTTTCTCGGTCTCTGTGAATATCCAGTTGAAATGCGTCACTAAAATAAAACTCAGTGAATACATGACACACAATCATGAGAGATACATCTATAGAAAGCTTGAAATGTCTAGTTTTAAATTACATAAGTTTAATCAAAATCAAATATTCTGTGTTTAAGTAATCTGTATGAAACCAATGCCATGTCCTGTTTTCCCCTCTGAACTCATTACCGCTAATTAGATCACATCCACGTGCTGTTTGGTGCTATTGTTATTAAAAACATCCACGTGAGAGACGTGCGAAATGAACGCCCACAGCAACTCGTAAACAAAGCAGCAACATGTTTGCATCGGATACTTTCGTTTTTGGAAGAAGGAGCTGAGAGGAAAAAGCCTTGTATTTACTCCAGATGAGGATGCGCTGAGAGGAACAGGCTAAGCTTGTTTATCTCACAAACAGAACGGGGGTGCGGCTAAAGGCAGATGACGAGAGGATCTCTTATACAGTGTAGGTAATGTTTCTTATTGGCATTAGATAATGTGTTGTTGTGACATAAACTTGAATGCATTTGCTAGCTGGACTTTTTCAAAACTATAATTCCTGACTAAAATGTGTGAAATCGATTGCAACATTTTGAAATATCATAGGCAGCTTTTCAATGCATCTGTAAGGCATCAGGAATGTTTTATGTTTCATAAACAAATTGACATAAACGTAGGGCTAATGTTTATACAATATAAAAGTAATGTCTAAGAATGCGTAGACCAGTCTTTACTATTGAATACTCTGTCTACAAATATCTGCTCAAACGTGTACATAATGTGCTTAATAATTTAGTTTCTCAGATGGTTTTATACTGTATAATAATAAATACAAAGCATGTGTGCATATGATAAAATCACATGGGCAATATTAGTGATTGCTAATGTAACAATATTACTCCAGGCCTATCAACATGCTCACTGATTTATTCATTTATTTATTTTAGTGACCAGATACCTATATGATTTTTTTTTGTTTTTTTGTTTTTTTGCGATAGAAATTATAGAACTAATGCTTTTAGTTAGCAAGGATGCTTTAAATTGCTCCTGATATGAACATGCTCACCGATTGTTTTTTTTTTGTTTTATTTCAGTTGTTTGTGATCTGATACCTGCACAACAGATGAATCCTGCAAACTTTTTTTACTGACAGCACTGTACCAACATCAGATCTTCAACTACACTGATATTCTATTGGTAAAACAAGTTCCTTGACTACTGATCATGAGTTTTGCAAGCACTTAAATATCAGGTATGATTTACTTGTGTTACTTGTTGAACAGAATTCAGAAAACATTTTTCAGGAATTACACAACATCTGTTCACATCTCTGTGGTAAGATCAGTGTACTTAACAATGTGTCTTTGACCTTCATAATGCATGTTTATATTATAATTTCTTGTAAATAAAATACAGATAATCTAAAACCCCAATCTTTGAATCTTCTCGCATTGTTTCTTACCTGACAGTCACAGGCTGCGTCTGAAACTGCCTACTTCTCTACTACATAGTAGGGGAAAAGCAGTAGGCGAGCGAATAAGTATGTCCGAATTCTTAGTATTCACAAAAGAGTAGGCGAGAATTAGTAGGCAAAAGCACTAATTCTTGCGAGATTCAGACATACGTCTACTTAAAGTGCGTCCGAATATGCCTACTAACCGACTATATAGTAGGCAAAAAGAGTACGTGAAGAAAGAAGTACGTTTGAAAGCTAAAAGAGTAGTCGAGAAATCCCCGGATGTCCTACTGCTTCAGCCCAGATTTTTAAGTGTTCATCGATGGATACTTTTCAATCCCAGGAGTCCACGGGAGAGCAATACGTCATCATCGAACGTGATTGAGAACCGCGACGAAGGTGTTTACAAATGTGAGTATTGCAAACCAAAACACGGTTCCTTGTGTTAAAATCATATTTGTTTAGCTACTGTATAGTAAGGTGTAAAGATGTTAAACAGCATAGTATATTTGTGATTTTGCTGTGAAAAGACTATTTATATGTATATCGAACAGTAGAGCTCCAGTAAGCACACGTACGTCTACAAATTTGTTTTACTCAAATCACATACATTTTAAACATGATTACTAAATGTCTATTTAACATCTGACAGGAAAATGTTCTAAAAGAATTGCAGATGAGCACATAACAACATAAACATACAGTGAGTGGTGTACCTTATGTGTGCTTATTATGTAGAATTCACTGTTGCCAATACTGCTTTAGTTGAATGGAAGTGATAAACATACATACATACATAAACTAAACATGAGTTATGTAGTTCATTTGTCTATAGTACTGTTGATATATTGAGGAGCAATTGTGTTGGATAAAAAGTCAGTTAACACATCAGCAACTGCCTAAACATGTAAATGTAGTAGAAATCACAGAGGTAACTGAATCCTGTCTGAATGTTACAGGGACAGATGAGACACACGTCTGCTTACCCAGAGCAGAGTAACTGATGAAGGAATGATGCCATCAACGGCTTTGAGTGAGTATACATTACATAAATTAACTAAACATTTTTAAAATCTTAAGCTGTAGTTTATTTGAATTGTTGTAATTTCAAACAGAGCTATTACATCACTTTTCTGCTACTTGATTCTGTGCCTTTGCTGCAGATCTTTTGTGGTGGAGCAGGACCTGCAATGAATGGTGACATTTGTGGGGGGAAAAAAAAGAAAAACCTGATATAAAATATAAAGTAAGATCATTTTGTTACTTCTAATACAGAGATCAAATGATATTGTGCTGTGACAGTTTTGTATTATATTTGTGCATCTTTGTATGATCTGAAATGTCTGCAGACTGGTGTTTGGACTGAGAAAGGAGAAATCCACAGCAGCATCCTGGAAATGGTCTGGTGCCATGGATGAGACCCTCCGTCACTCCACCTGCCCTTGTTCCCTCATCTGGAGCAGATGTTGCTGTGGCCTCTTCATCATCAGTGAGCTCAGAGTCAGTGAGAGCATCTTGAAGAAGACTAAAAGAAACTGAGGATGTGATTTTGGTCAAGTTTGTTCTGCTGGTTTCATCGGTCAATGGAGCCTGAGTTTCAGAAGCGTCAAAAGCATCATCAAATAATGTCATGAAGCTTCTGAAACTCAGGCTCCATTGACTGATGCTGTACGAACAGAAACCAGCAGGACAGAATTAACCAAAATCACCTTGTGTTTTCAGAATAAAACAAAAAACAAAAACAGATGGAAAGTGTGGAGGCGAGTAAATAATGACTGAATTTATATTTTTTGATGAACTAAACTTTCAAAGCCCCAAATAAAAATAATATGAAATGTACGTAAGCATACTTTTTAGTAGTACTTTGAAGAAATAAACTGTAAGAAATGAGCAGCTTTATTGCGCGTTTTTGCCCAAGACATGAAAAAGAATGTACAAAAATATTACATTTATGCATTTGGCAGATGCTTTCATGCAAAATGACTTACAGTGCTCTTATTACAGGGACCCCAGCAAAGACAGGTGAAGGTGGGCACGGTGGTCAGCTGCAGAATTGGCACAGCTGTGTTGAGATGCAGTAGGATGTGGGTTCACTGAATGTAAATACATGATTGTAAGAACAATATGTTTGAATAAATCTTTGTTCCATGTGTCATTATTTATTGTCATGGTTACTTTTAATTATTATTTTACTCATTTATTCATTTTTCTGTTGTTGCAAGTAAATAACATTTATTTCATTAACTAATACATTTATTCATGACTTGACTGAAAATTGATATGTACTTGCCTTGGCTGAATTTATCTGTTGTGTAGTCATGCTGTGGCACATGAGAAAAATTACATTTTGCTTGTTTTACTCAAAAATCTAATTAATTATTGGTCAGCATGTATCATTATTATTGTTCATAAGTGTTGGGATGGGCTAGCAATGCATTCAGAGGTTATCTGAAATTTTTAAGTTGTAACACTTACATTTTTGAGTGTAAAATCAACAGTCTTCTCCAGAGATGAGATCTTCCAGCAGCTGCCTGACGTCTCCTTTTATGCAGATATTGCAAGCATTGCAAACATGAACGAAAACGTATTCGGTAGGGTTGTTGTGTTACTGTCTATGAGGTGTTTGTGCACCTGTCGCTCTTTTTTTTATTATTATTACTGCAGACCATATTATTGCATACAAGCTCAGGGAAAGACGCTATCATGTTTAACAATGAACAATCAATGACAAAAAAGGGGTTTCGTACAACATAGTATGAGATTATGTACATAGAAAAAATTACAAAATCATTATATTCATATCATCATAATGCATTAAAAATTGTATTGTTTTTGTTATTTATAAGCCTCTGTGATGAAAGGAGAAATTCTACAAGAAAGAGGAAAACAGGAGATTTATGCCAGTTTTACGTGTGAATGAAGAATTTTGCACAAAAAATAAATAAATATTTTACAAACACATTCCAGAAATAACGTTTTGGGTTTTCGTAATAAAAATAATTATCGTTAAGGATTTACCTGTGGGTCATATTAGTATTATATATTTCAAAATATAAAAACATCCAAAATCAACTTACAAAAATCAACCCAAAATGTATTGGTTATACAGTAACAATAAAAGGGCAGCTGTTTCTTTAGCAAGACCACAAAATGAGCAAATTTTATAAACATCATAATATTTACAAATAGAACCAGGCGCTCATATCTTTTAAGCCGTTGCGCTTGTTGTAACGTCATAGGTCAGATGATAACGTCAACATGGCGGATCGCATTCATACTCAACGAGATTTGGATGTTGAGTACCTATTCTTCTAGCGCTGGTTAAGTAGGTACTTATTGAAATTAAGTACCTACTCATTGAGTATGCCATTTCGGATGCAGCCACAGTCTCATTGATGGGCCATTAGGGGAGGGCCTTTTGTCTCTCAGGTGTGAATCACTAAATATTCAATGGCCAGGGTCACTCCCTCCCATATTCCCTTTTGATCACAAAACACGTCTTAGAAAATTTAAATAAGTATATTGTTCTTTGTGAATGACTGAATGAGATGATTTTCACATCATTTTGTAGAAAAAAACTCTGTCCAGTTCTCAAAAGTCTTGTTCTGAATGTGTTTCTTTGTCTTATTTCAGTGATTAAAAAAAAATAGATTTTCACTAACCACACATAAACGTTGTTTTCTGAAAAACACAAACATGTACATTCATGTTGCTTACATATTATTGTAGCCCAGTTTGTGGTGATTACAATGAAATTAGACTTTAATATGTTTTTAAGATACTTAAAAAAAAGCACCAATGTCAGGGCATGTCAAAACTTCTCCAGGGCCCCAAAACACCCTCAGACCCCAGAGGGTTAAGGGTAGCTGGATCAAGCTTTGACATAGACTTAGAAAGTTCTTCAGGGGCCGACACTGGAGCGGACTCAGGGGCTGGAACTGACGCTGTGACTGCTCTTTCAGGAGCAGGCTTGGGAACAGTTTCCTCTATAGCGGGCTCATGGACTGCTCTCTCTGGAGCAGGCTCAGGAACTATCTCCTCAACAACTGGCATAGCGATAGCTCTCTCTGGAGCAGGCTCTTGAACAGTCCTCTCTGCAGTGGGCTCTGGAACAACCTGGAACAACTGTTCTCTGTGGAGCAGGAGCAGGCTCAGGGACTGCGCTCCCCGGAGCAAACTCTGGAGGCTCCTGGACTGGAGTGAACTCTGGAGGCTCCTTCTCAGGTATCTCTCACTTGGTGGCCATGGCAAGGGCAGCAAGAATCTCTCTTGTGGACCAGAGTAGACAGGCAAGAGTTTTGGAAAAGGCCTCAGTGGCCAAGACAACTGGCTGCTTGGGAATGGTCTCTCTATGTCTATGGCTGGAAGAGTGGGGTGCTCGGTGATGGCCTCCGTGGCCATAACAGACTGGATTAGAGCCTCTGGAATGGCCTCCATGGCCAAGACGCTAAGAGCAGGCCACTCAGGAGCAGCCTCTGAGGACACAACAGCAACAGCAGGAGTTTCAGACATGGCCTCTTTGACCATAACGGGCTGTATGGGAGATGCTTGACTGACCTTCGTGGCCAACACAGTGAGAGTGGGCTGTTCAGGAATGTCCTCTGTGGACATTACTTGATTAACAGTAACTTCTGTCGACTTTACATTACTTGCAGGAGCATTCTTATACTTGAAATGACTGGTGAGAATGGCATCCTTGGAAGTTACTGGGAAAACAGGCTGCTTGGAACTGGCCTCCGTGGCCAGGACAGGCAAGATGAAGGCCTCTACATCGGCCTCCGTGGCCATGACAGGACTGGCAGCCAAGACTGGATTCAATAACAAGGCTTCAGTAGACAAAACAGGAAGGTTATTAAACTACACAGTATGGGCCATCCTCCTCTGCTTCTGACAGACTGAAGCTGCTTACCGCCTTTGTAGTATTTGTAGCTAACTCGACCAACACAGGCGGGGAGGCAGTGACCTTGGTTGTCTCAGCAGAGATAGGAATTAACCTGGCCAATCTTGACAAGTAGGAAACAGACCTTATAGACTGAATGACAACATTAGACTTGACTGATGCTTGAATGACTGGAGTGCACTTAGATGAATCCTTGAAGACAGACATTGACTTGGCAGACTCAGAAATGTCTGGTATAACCATCATTGACTGTGTGATGACTGTGGTTGGCACAACTTGCTCCTGGATAACAGTAGTGGAGGTGACCAATTCAGGGATGACAGAGATAGACTCTGGCTTAGAATTGACTGGAACTGATCCAATAGCTGCCAATCTGGCCATCCTGGAAGTGACTTGAGAAGGGTTGGCTAGCTCTGAAACATTCTCTTCTGAAGCCGGCTTGAGAATGGCCTCCTTGGCGTAACAGGCATTGACAAAAAAAGGCCTTGGGCAACATGACAGGATGGATTGAAACCGTCTCAGAGGGCATCACTTGACTAGTAAGTGGTTCTGAAAATGTCACTGGACTAGGAACCAGAGTCGCGTCATCCAGGATCTCTGGGTTTGGATCACTCAGATCTGGATCTTCTCGAACTGCTAGACTAGTGACCTGAGCCTGCTCTGCACGGGCCTTTCTCTTCCTCCGATTTCGACAGGTTGATGTTGTGAGCTTGTCCCCCTCTGTAGTATCCAAAGCTAACTCAGAGCGACTTATAGTGATCTCTGTCGCCTCAGCAGTGATTGCTAGAGACTTCAGCTGGGCTGGAACAAGCTTACTTGACTGAGGAATAAACACTTGACTTGTCTGGCTCAGGCATAGGATTAGTCATGGCAGACACTGGGAAAACAGAGGTTAATTTAACAGATTCAGAAGGGACTGGAGCATACTTGATAGGATGAGACTTGACAGGCTCTGGAGAAACTGAAGCAGGCTTGACTGTATCTGAGGTGACTGGAATGGGCTTGACTGGATCCAGAATGACTGGGGTGGGCTTCACTGGAACTGGAGTGACTGAGACAAGCTTGACTGAAATTTCATCCTCTGAAACTGGCTTGGGAAAAGCCTCCTTGGCAATAACAACTTCCTTGACTTGGGATAACACTTGACTTGTCCACCTCAGACATCAAAATCATCATGGCCGAAACTGGGAAAACAGAGGTTAATTCAACACTCAGATGCAGCAGACTGTAGAGCCCTCTTCCTTCTGGCCCTTTGCTTCTGAGTAGGAGTCAGAAGGTGAGCTTGGTCTTGACTTGACAAGGGAAGTGTGGCAGAGTGGTCGCTGCTGACTTGGGTGTTGGAGGAGGCATTCCCCACTGGATGCGATGACTGATATACTTATAGAAGTCCCAGAAATTCAAAATCTTGATATTATCCATCTCCCACTTCGGTACAGGGTCATCCAAGCAGGCACTGAATATCTCCTTGAGGGTGGTGTCATCATAATCAAGCCCCCTTGACATCATCATAGACAGATTCACACTCAAACATCTTATGCTGAATTATTTTCATATTAAGAGTGTGTTTGTGATTTCAACAGCTCTCTGATAAAGAAAAAAAAAATAGTTTCTTTTGTTTTGAATCTTGTCATTTTTATGCTGGTATGTTTTTATTCATTTATTTTATTTTATTTTTTATTCATATATCAAACATACTTGTGTTTCAGGTACCAGTGGAGTGGATGATTCTCATGTGTTCATCAGTTCTGGTGAAAATGTCCGTCTGCCCTGTAATAATCATCTTCATGACTGCAAATCAACTGTATGGAAATATTACACACATTCAGCAGCAGTTGAACTGATTGGTGGTGGGATTAAGAAAAACACAGAGAGACATGAGAGACTGAGTCTGGGGTCTGACTGTTCTCTGCACATCAAGTACATCACAAAAAAAGATTATGGACTTTACAGCTGCCAACAATGGACAGTGACTGGACAAAGACTGATACATGATGCACATGTTTTTCTGCATGTTCTTCATGGTAATTTTATGATTATATGAACAATTTAAAAAGGGCAAAATGTTAATTTAAACTCCCATGATGATAAAATCAAGTGAAAAAAAGTGTGATTTGTGTGTTATTTTGTGTTTCAGTCTCTTCATCATCCTCACAGACTGAGATCAGTGCAGGCAGCTCTCTGACTCTCTACTGTCAGTTGTATTCATATTCATATGCTGGAGACTCTTGTGATAAATGGATCCGTTCTGAGGGAATTCAGCTGTTCTGGGTGAATCAGACTGGTGTTAATATGACAATATCAGACTCCAGATATCAGATATCAGCTCCAGGACGCTGTATCATCACTCTGACTACAACACTCCTCCTGAATGAAGATGACAACAGAGAGTGGAGATGTGAATTTACCCACAGAAATCAAGTCAAGACCTCAGTCACATATACTCTCAAGAGTTCAGGTGAGAAAGTAATCTCATTAATCATTTTAAGTCCCCATAATGTCAGTAACACTAAGGATTATTAGTATTATTGAAGTAGAACAAACCGAGGAACAAAAGCTTTTTTCAGTCTGACAGAAGAGAAACTCAAATCGGTCAAATGTAATAAATAGTTTAATAGTTTAAATGTAATACTGTAATGCATTTGTGCATTACTTCATGCATTAATATCTCATGAACTGTCATAGGGCTAACACGAATTCAAATTTTTTCATTCATGACTTCACACATGAACAACACCTTAATTAAGACATTAACTGAAATGGGTATATCAGCATTGTTTTATTATGCATGATCATGATGTTTTATTTTTTTTTCACATAAGATAATGTATTCACTGTCCACTGTGGATAAATATTTGCTTATGGTACATGAATCATCATTAATTTGTGCATAAAAATAGCATTATTTTGTGCAGGTAAGACTGCTTTAATTATTAAAGGAATATACAAAAAGCCACATTACCACATGCATGAATACAGGATAAAACTGTCACAATATCTAAAGGAGGACTCAAATGCAGAATGAGTTGTGACAGTTTATTAACAGAATGACTGACAGGACAAAAGAGAAGGTGAGGAGGGGAGCAGTGCACGGTCCAAACAATAGGCGATGATGAGAGACAGGGGCAACAGGCAGAGTGAGAGTGGCCGCTGGGTCCAACCCAGGATGGCAAGGGCTAGAGGGATGAGAAGGCAGCACAGCTGGAGGCTAGATGTTAGCAATGGCCCTCCAACAGGAACACAGGATATAGCTGCTCCACACACGTGTTCTCACAGGCACTGCACAGGTCTGGCTGCGTTGCAGATGAGGAAAATCGTCAACAATCAAATCCAGCTAACTTAGTTAGCGAGGTACAAAAGAACAAACCCCAGGAGCTCGGCCTACAGGGCTAGACAGGACTAAAGATGGACAAGAGACAGTATTTAGTGAACAACTTGGCGAGGAATAATCAGTATCACAAACAGGAAGACAAGCTAACAAACATAGACTATAGCCCAGTAAAGTAGAACAATGAACTTGCAAAACAAGAGGGAAAGGGAGAACAATATAAAGGAGCAGAGAACATGAGGAACAGGTGAGAACACTCAGACAAACGAGAGAAGAACGCAAGGAACAGGTGACAATACTCAGACAAATGAGAGCTAAACAAGGGGGCGTGGCAATGGGTAACAAGGAGGCAAGACAAGGGGAGCACATGGCAAACACAAACAAAGACACAGCCATGTGCTCAGACACAACACAAACATAGAAACATGAAACAAAGACAGCACAGACAAGACTGTCAGGGGAGAACCCTGACAGTAACAGTATGGATGTGAGAACTAATGTTTTTCATTAATTATGATCAGAGTTATCAAGCATGTTCATATATTTTTCATAGTAGCCTGCAGGTAAATGGACAGACTCCAACATTGGCCAATCACAGCACATAGCACGTGAATTCTGTTGACATCCAAATACAGTATCATCATTAACTAAACATTAGCTTCTCATGACTTCATCATGTGTGTGGCCCCTCAACTAAAGTGGGGACTTGGTCCACTGAAATACTGAAAACAGTGTGTCAAAAGACTACAGTTGATATACAGTTCTAGCCTGTATGCACGCATGAGGTAATATGGATTTTTGTATGTTCCTTAAATAATAATTCAAGTCGTCTTACCTGCACAAAATAATGCTATTTTAAATAACACTACTTTATGAACAAATTCATGATTCATGTACCGTAAGCATAGATTTATCCAAAGTGGATGATATATATATATTTACCATCAACTTATGACCATGCATCATAAATAGTGACCGACCGATATTGATTTTTTATAACCGATATCGTTACCGATTATTTTCATAATTATGTGTCCGATAACCGATATGCAGAACCGATATTTATTTACTGTTATAAAGTAAATCAGTGACTGAGTAAATTAAGTCCATACTTCACTTTGGTTTTTCCTCCTTTAAGTCATCATAAAAAGTGTTGAAAATGACCATATAACAAACAAATATAACAAAACATCATTGTATTTCTCAACTGGCATGTTATATGTAATGCCAAGCCAGCAGAGGGAGCCATCTCCCGAATACTGACTGCGCGCTCCCTCTGCTGCTTCTACTGTCACTTCCTGTTTGGCAGTATTTAAGGACTCACCATGTGCTCACTCACTGCGAAGTATTGCCAGTTTACCTGCCTTACCGAGCGTTTTCTAATTATCCTGATTTGTTTACAGGTGTATGATTCTGCTTTGTTTCCTGACTGCCGTTTTCTTGGATTTCCCCTATTGGATTGTTTGCCTGTGTGGACTGCTATTACGGTTTGACTATTCTGCCTGGTTTATCACTACGTTTACGGATTACCCCTGGACTGTTGAAAGATTGGACTGCTTTCTGGTTACCGACCCACTGCCTGGCTACACGTGTATGTTTTCTGTTGTTTGCAATAAACTTCCGCAAATGGATTCTAACGCCGCCTCAGCGTCATCGTTACATTATATCAGAATTACTAATATTGTTTTCATCGTTCTGACATGCCTACTGACAGCACCGTTTATCTATGCATTTACAAGTATACTCAAACTGTGATCGCTGCCAAAGATAATAATTTCCATAGGGTTGTACACATTTAGAAGTGTATTAGAAAAATAATGGTTATATAGTACATGCTAATATAATTGATGGTGTTTTAAACAAGTGAATCATGCGGTGGCCGTCAGAGCATCAAGCCGGTGAGTGAACGTAGAGCCCTGCATTTCACCCCGAGCCCGATGGGCCCCGACTTTTTTACGTCCCTAGGGCCGGGCTTCGGGCCAATATTCACATCATAGCTCAGATCCGTGCGGGCTTCGGGTCTGTTTTATGCTTCTTCTTAGTTCTATACTTTTAACAGCCACAATTTTTGGTGATGATAAAATGTTCGCGCTGGTGGAAACAACACAAAACCTCGGAAGGCGTTTAGTGTCTCCATCAGCAGCATCAGCGAGCGCGCCTTCAACGCAGCGGGAAGAGATCAGCCTTCAAGTGCACACAACAGGCTAAAGCTTTCTGCAAAGCAAAAGTAATATAAATAGTAAGGAGATTTTTTTTTAGATTTATTAATAAAGTGTTTTGATTTCAGGAAAAAATTTGCCGATCCGGACTCGCCATCTTCTCTTTGGACGTGCCTTTAAAAAGCATCATTACAGATCACATAATGAAAGAGTTTTTGTTTTGTTTGATTTATTTCGTTAAGTAATAATTTTGAGCTTTCTATAGGTATATTTATCATGTCTGTGAGGTTTGTATTCGCTGAGTTTCGGTTTATTTTTGTGAAGCGCTCCTGTTGAGACAACAGAAAGCGCATAATGATTGTTTTATAAAAGCACCGTTTGCAACGTTTCGTTGATATTGTGAGTACACCCAAATACAAGTAGACCCTTTACAGTTCCGAATGATGTATTACTCTACCTTTATGAGCAAAAATTATGGAATAATTAAATTGTTTCCACTGAAATAAATGTGATTAGAGATCGCGCTGGCGCCTCCGTGTCCTGTAAGCAGCTTTGGTTTCCACTCTCCTCACAAACCATTGGATGTGTGCCCAATAGCGCACATTTATCCAAGTTTAACATTGAAACTAACATTGCTTTATACTTTAACTCTTTTAGGATTATATCTATAGATTTTATTTAGATTTCTTATGATGGTTTAAGCTTATGTGACTTCATAAGACTATAATGAACATACAACAGAGAGAGAATTAAATTCAGGGCTTTCATTTCCAACATGTGCTCATTCATGGCTATATATTATTTATTTCAGGCAAAGTTATGTTTATTGTGACAGGACTTGAATTAATTCACATCACTGTTAAGTTCGTCTCTATTTCTTAGAGCCAAGCTGCATAAACTAGTTACATATCAGGCATTTATGATTCACATCTAATATGAGCATTAATGGGTGTTTTATTAAATAGTTGATTGATTACAGCAAAGCAAGAAAGTAGGCTATGCTTTACCTTTGCACACCCTTGTCCGGTTTCCCCTCAGGCGCGCTGCATGCGCGCAATTCTCAAAACAACCACAAGATGGCGCCGTTTATCGGTGAACCCCATATTACAAAAACCGATAACCGATTATGGTAAAATGCTTAAATATCGGGAAAAATATCGGTAAATCGATATATCGGTCGATCTCTAATTATTAATACACACATCAGTAGTCTCTCACTTCATCGATTTACGCTTGTTTTCTCACAGTTGATCTGACCACAATGACATCAACCTGTTAATTCATGAGTTCAGCATTGAAACCTCAAAGGATTGATAAACATTTATTCATTTAAAAGGTTTTCATACAAGGTTGTAGGTTTTACATGCTGCCAATACATATTCTACATTTCAGTGTTCATGCAAACTTGTCACAAAATGTCACACTTTAAATGAGAAAGAGATCACATTGGACAGAAAGATTCTTTTAAAGTGTCATTAGATTAATTTTGGTAAATGGCAACCATCAGTTTCCTCATGAAGCAGCACAAGTTCATTTATCATTTCTGTGATGTGAAGCTCAAGTATGATGATGATGATGATGATGATGATGATGTTTGGTTTATATGTCCATTATCACAGATCCAGCACAAACTGAAGACAGTTGGACTGTTGGATCAATATTCAGAGGTACGACACGTCTTTGCACTGTTTGTTGTTTTATACCTTTGATTTCTTTCTATTTTCACAGATTGAGTCTTTTTTTTCTCTTGATTGTGTGTCTCATCTTTCCTGCAGTGATTGTGATTATTGTTGAGTTTGCAGTGTTTGCTGCTCCTACTGTGATTCTTCTTCAGATCATCTGTGCAAGAAGAGCTGGTGAGTTTTTGAGATGATTCACATTGATCTGGAACAAAGTCTTTAGTCATGAGAGCTCAGTAAATGATTTTGTTGAATTATTTTGCAGGGAGGAAGAACTTACAGCACTGAGAGGAAATAGTGAATAAAATACTCTCTACTAATAAAAGGCCAAATTACAGCAAAAATGTATCTTCATCTCAGTGATGTTATGAATATTTGCATGCAGCTTTCAAGGATATTTGTTTATACATATAATATTGCCATTTTCTAAACTTGATTCATCTGATCGTTACATTAAACTTTTTAAGACTTTTTACATGTTGTAATAGTTGATTTTAACTGATGGTGTGACATGTCTGTTAATTATCATACAACATATTTACAGATGTATCTTAATGTTTTTATTAATTCACTGATCATTTCAATTCATAGACAAATCCTTACTTATAAAAATATATGAATTCACATACATCATGCCGTTATTATTATTATTTTTTGTAAAATACCATATGCAGAAATATAAATTCACAATTCACAAACATCTTTTTTGGTTTTCAGATATGTGTTTATACAGATATGTATTTAATATTTTCATATTGCATTTATGCATTTACGGTCACATGTTTTATCATTTGACACTGTAAGAGCCATTTTTGTCCTCACTTTACATTGTCATGTATGTGTGTGTCCAGTAGGGGTCACTCTAGGGTAATTGTTGACAGAATATAGGTGGGAACTTTCCCTCAGGTAACAGGTGTTAACATTCAAAAACAAGTTGGAAATGGAAGGAAAAACTTTGGAAGTAGGAAGGAGGACACAATAATATCTAGACTCTGTATTGATCACACAGCTCTTAATCAGTCATTATTTATTATTGGTAAACATGAATCAGGTAATTGTAATAAATGTGGTATTTCAGAGACAGTGGAATAATGAGCAATGAAAGAAAAAAATAATGTGATTAATAGAAGAATTAAGTTTGTTGAATATTGAAAATATAACAATTAAGTCAATACTAAAGAATGTGCAGTGCAATATAAGGTCTATTATGCAATTATTAATTATTTGAAAGCAATAGGTATAATAAATAGAATTTGATCACATCACATAATGAAGCATAAAAAGAATTGTATCTTTATTTAATACTCCTTTAGTTTTTATTTTATTATTATTATTATTATTATTATTATTATTATTATTATTATTATTATTGTGTCAGTAATATCCATCATGCTCCAGTCCAGTAGGTGGCAGAAATGCATTTTCTAGGAATGTTTGCCAACTGCCATTAAAAAGAAAAGAAGAAGAAGGTAACAGGTGTTAAACATCTACAGTTTGAGGGAATTACTCTGAAACAAGTAAATGAAAAACTTAAGGGTCAAGTTGTAGATTCACAGGAAACATGTGGAGGATCTTAATGGTTTTATTAGTATTACAGTGAAATACAACGAGTTTAATCACAAATGGACATGAGTTTAAAAAAGTAATAGAAGATAAAGAATATAAACCTCAGGTTAAATGTGTACAAGAGACCTGATTGAAACCTCATTTAGACTTTGTGATACAAGGATATACAGGTATTAGTAGAGATAGACAGACAGGTAATGCTGGAGTGGTGGCTATATTTATTAAAAATGAAATAACATATAGGGTTATAGAATTGAGTGATGAGTATGAATCAATTACAGTAGAGGTATTTTTAAAGGGACAGAATGTTAAGGTCATTAATTTTTATAATCCTTGCAACAGGTTAAATATTGAAGTATTAGAAAAGGTAATGGGAAATCAGAAAGTGATATGGTGTGGAGATTTTAATGCATATAATACTTTATAATGAAGTGATAATACTGATCATAATGGTAAGATAATAGAAGAAATGATTGATTTGAAGGGTTTGATATGTATGAATGATGGTAGAGCTACTAGAATTGATGTGGTCAGGGGTTGATGCTCTTCTATAGATTTAACACTGGTGTCTGAAGGTTTATCAGGGAAATGTATGTGGATATTTGAGAGGATTCAACAATAGAGAGCGATCACTATGTTATTAGCTGTAAAATAGACATGAATGTTAATGAAAATATAGAGGATAGGATAGATAGATGGACATTTAAAATGGCTAATCGGGAGACATTCAAATACATCAGTGAGGTAAAGTTACAAGAGTTGAATTTTAATGAGGAAATGGAGGATGCTTTGGCTGCACTAGCAAAATCATGCCACTTTTTACAGACAACTTCCCACTCTCTCTGTGGACTGGAACTTGATGCTGCCATTTTCTATGGCTATGCTTTTCCAGAGATATGTTTTGTTGTTGTTGTTGTTGTTGTTGGACACTGTTGTCTTTGTGTCGTGACACTTCATCCATGAATGGTCATTTCAGCTGGAGTAAAGCTGGGGCTCTTCTCTTTCTGTCTTTTTTTGTCTGCCATAGTAGCTGTTGATTATATGTTTTGTGTGTTGTTCTTTTATTGAGTAGGTCATCCAACTACAGAAATTAGTGATTTACACCAATAATGTGATTCAGCTGCTGCACAATCAATCTTGTTTGTGGAGTAAATGAAGACACTATGGCAAATATATTATGATAATATAAATGACCCTGACACTGTAGCAGGTGAAGACATGATATGTTTGGGCCTGAGGTTACATGTTTGCACAGTCATTACAAATTATATAAAATATTCAGGGTTGAATGTAGTTTGCGATTTGGATTATTTTTATAAGATTGATTTAGTCCTGATAATTGCAATGTCAAATATTTCTGAAGTGCTTCTTGTTGAATATCGCTCTTACCAGAATATATTTTATATATATAAATATATATGTGTATATATTTTTTGTTTTGTTTGTTAAAAGCTTTCATGTAGTTTTTGACCAGTTTGAAAGAGTTTATTTTTGGTCATATATTTTCTCTGTCATGGTTTTCTTCTCTGACGTGATGTGTTTTGCAAAGCGAAAGTAAAAGTTTCTTGTAAGTTTGTTTCATTCTAACAGGAAAGAGTTTCGTGTTTTTATTTTAAAATCAACACTTTTATAAAGAACACCGCTTTCTCACATAACGCAGTGAAGCAGCCCGTGCACAGAATTAATAATCGACAATATCGATTGATATCAACAAATTCAGCACCACCGTCATGGACAGCACCCGGTAACGTCACACGTAAGAAGGTTTATCTTAAGTAACATCTTAAGGTATAGTTCGGGGAACACGACTAGAAAAGCTACACCTGTAGTTCAGATTTACCTGTAGAGTCTTCGTATCGCGCTAAGAGACAGTGTTATCGAGAAACACAGCCCTGTTCAGGTAAGAGTTGATCATCATATTCCAGAATATATAAAATAGATAATGATACTCCGCGAGGAAGCGTATCAGTCCAGTATTGTTTAACATCAGGATAAATTATGTTTTTCAAAATGTCAAAATAGATATAGGAAAATCTCTTTATGCTGATGATGGAGTGATATGGAAGAAGGGACGTAATGAATCACATGTAACAAAAGTCACACAAACAGCAGTTAATGAAGTGGAAAAATAAGCCAATAAGTGGAGTTTCTGATTATCAGTTGCTAAAACTGAACTAGTCTGTTTTGCGAAGAGAAAATCATAATCCTGAAGTCAAAGTGAAACTATATGGTCAGGTACTGGAACAAGTCAAAGTTATAAAATATTTAGGGATATGGATGGATTGTAGGTTGACTTTTAAGAGACATATAGAGAAAGTGTTGGAAAAATGAAATAATAGTAAAAAAAAAAAAAAAAAAAAAAAAAGTAACAATATACTAAGATGTTTATCAGTAAAATCAGCAGTGTTAATATGGCAGTGTTGCTCTGTCTTCACTCTTAAGGAGTTAACTCAACAACAAATAGTGAAAGATACCCCCTAGTGTTGGTGAAAATTAGCAGAGTTAATTTCAGTGTCGTTAACTAGCTCCGCCCCTCAATCTACCCCCTGGGAAGATCTGAACAGAACAGGAGTTTTCTGGTCGCCATTTTCTTTTAGCTCCAATGGACAGGTTAGCTTGTTTAAAGGGGTCATCGGATGCCCATTTTCCACAAGTTGATATGATTCTTAAGGGTCTTAATGAAAAATCTTTAATATACTTTGATTAAAAATTCTCAATGGTTTTGTAAAACAAAACCCTTTTTACCTTGTCAAAATCAGCTCTGCAAAAATCATCTCATCCTAAGGGGTTGTTCCTTTAAATGCAAATGAGCTCTGCTCAAATCTCTACTTTCTGTGGAGTGACGGTCTTGTTTACATTAGCCGCATGTAGCCGCTAAACTTCCTAACTATCACGTTATAAGGAAAGGCGATCGCAAAGATTCATAAAAAACCCTTATACTCTCTTCTGCTGTAAGTGAAGCTGGATCACGAATGATTCGCGCAAACATAGACGCATTAATGTAGATCGGGAGGCGCATTCCCTTCACAAACAACCGTAATCTACCGCATCTTCAGTGGCTCAGATGTCGGGAGTAAATGACCACCACTATGTTCATTATTACATCCAGCAACACAACACCTCAATCACTCAATCTGAGATATTCCTATCTAACTTACATCCCTGCTCCGACATCAAAACAAAGAGGGTGGACTGTGACAGCTGATTCAAGGTAAATCGCTCATGTCAGTCAACTATCGTAGGCGTGTCCTCTGTGGGTGTGACGCCACAATGACAGGCATCTGAGAATGGCTCAATTTGAAAAAGGGGATATTACAGATTAATTAAAAACCGCTGCATGGATTTTTATCATTATAGGGTAGATGTGTACATACACTGACAACACACATTAATGTTCAAACAACATGTAAAAGTCAAATTAGCATCCGATGACCCCTTTAAGTAACGTACTAAAACACAGTTTTAATATTTCATCTGAATAAATGTACTAATGTTAGTGCATATGTTGTATTTTGATGTAGTTTTGTCGATTTAATTTTGGAACTTCCGAATAGGTAACGTCGTGGCAAGTTCATACGTTGGAGAGTTGCTTTTCGTCACGTCATGCAATGATAAAAAACAAATTATGACAATAATCTAACTTAATTTGTTTGTTTGTTTGTTTTCATTTGCAATTGGCATTATATCCCATGAATATGTTTTAGTTGTTTTAATGTTGAATTATCTAACGTCACAATGGGGCATCAGCATTTTTATGTGTTGGACAGTTGAAATTGTGATGTTTCAGCTTGGACTGTAAGTTAGATATTTGCATCATATATGTCAATGTTTAATGTGTAATTCATGTAATATCGTTGCTGATGTAGGTTTAGTTGATTTTCAGCATGTATTACGACATTAGATACAGTCAGAATAAATATGCTAATAATATAACATGTATTCTGTTGTAATGTTACATAAACTATATCTTTGCCACTGTTCAGCTCACAGAATAAATGTTTCCAACGATAATTTACAAATTCTGTGAGGACATTTATTTGATCGCCACCATTGCATTTTTTAAGTCACTTTTTTTGTTTCACAGAGAAACTGTACGGCATCACTAGATGAAAAGTGACTGTAAGTATTTACTGAATTATTCGACATTTCTTTTGCTGTATTGTATGAGCAGTTAGATCTAACTGAGGTGACTATGCAAATTATTGCAACAGTATTACTGTGGGCATATTCATTTATATGTTTGGCATGAAATATTTTTCACACTATAATCTGCATTATACTCTTGTCACTTCTTACAGATCATGCTGGTTAAGGTGAAACTTGGAGATGCCCAAAAATTTGTCAAGATAACTGAGCTGAGCCTGGTGGAATTTTTGACTGCTGGTAAAAACAAACTATATATATATATATATATATATATATATATATATATATGTATATACACACACACACATATATATATATATATATATATATATATCATCCGGTGTCTGCCTCTCAGAAAAGCAGAAAAACACCTTGTTGTCTTCAAGAAGGTTTGTTTTTTTTTCTCTTGTTTTATTTATTTTTCTGTTTTATATTTAACATATTGGTGATTGTTCTCTTTCAATTTGCTTGGCTTTCTCAGAGTGGAACAAACATTGAGGAGCATCTTTGAGAAATTACAGCTGTTGCTCAGCCCTACCTCCTGGCCGTGGGACCTCAGAAAAAATTCAATTCACCAGTACTTCATCGTTCTTGATCGGCATGCCATTCCATGCAACTCAACCTCTTCTCTTGGTGCCGTTGACGAGCTGTTTAAGGCACACTTTGTTTTTGGCACCTCTTACAACATTATACTACACGTACACTTTCATTCAGACCACTGTGTACAACATAGATGTTGGCAAAGTGAAGGAGAGTCCTCGTGTTGCTGAGGTCAGAGCACGGCTTCTTAGCTAGGTGCTAAGTTTAAGTAGCTAAGTTTTTCTGCCCTCATGAAGTGTTTTGTTTGTCAGGCTGAGTTATGTGGTTCAAAATTGCTTTTTAGGCACTTCAGATTAGTTCATGGTTTTGTTCCTGGAAAGAATCTTCGCCTTAAATGTGTAGAGGCAGGGTGTTGTTCTGTGTTTGGGACTTTTTCAAGGTTTAGAAAACATTTGAATACAAAACACCCTGAGCAAAGTGACCAGCATTTTGACACCATTGACAACCGTGAGACTGCTGAGGCAGAAGGACAAAGAAGTGCTCAAACATTTGATCAGATTGGCTCTGTTGGAGAAGTGGCCACGACATCTGTATTGTTAAAGTCAAAAAGAGCACTTTGGATGTGTGTGCATCTCCTGCTGCACAACTAAAATTTGCTGGGTTAGGTCAGTCTGCTGTAAGTGGTTTTGTTTCATCTATGGAGGAAATAGTTTTTGAGATTCACAGTCAGGCACAGGATGCAGCTTTGCTCTGTCTGTCTCCACATGACATTGCAACTAAAAGGAAAATAGGAAGTTCGTTTCAGCATTTGGAAAATCCATTTACTTTGTTAAATTCGGAAGCTAAAAGAAAGAGACTTTTTACAGAGAAATGGGAAACTGTTGAACCAACCGAAATAGTGCTTGGCACAAGATTTGATAGCAGGAGAAATAAAACCACTGGAACATTTGATCAAGTTGTTGTAACAGATAAGTTTTCTTCATTTTTACAAAATCCGCATCTTACGGATTTGTTTAAACCCAGGCATGTTCCAAAGGAAGGTGTTTATGTTGACTTAAGTGACGTGGCACATTTTAAAAGTAATCCTTTATTTTGCACAGAAAAAGATGCTTTACAAATTCAGTTATTTTATGATGATTTTGAGACCACTAATCCTTCGGGTTCCAAAATTGGTGCTATCTATTTTACATTATGTGCCCTCTTTCATGCACAGGATATTAGACGGTATGGTTTTAATTCTATAATTGAGCCTCTAGTAAATGATCTAAAAGTTCTTGAGATTGAGGGGGTTAAGAATCCGGTATCTGGACATTGTGTAAGGGGTACAGTTGTTCAATCACAGGGGATAACCTGGGCTTACACAGTTTATTAGGATTTCTGGAGTCATTTGGGGCTCAATATTGCTGTCGTTTCTGTGTTCTTGAGAAAGATCGCTTTCAATTTGTGTTTTCCGAAGATAATCCTGAAGTTGTACTAAGAACAACTGAGATGCATGCTCTGCACTGTAAAAGGTTACAAGATGAGTCTACACTACCTCATGTTTATGGCGTCAAACGGGTGTGTTTGTTAAATTCACTCAAGTATTTCAACACAGCAAACAATTTTGCTGTGGATATAATGCACGACATTTTAGAAGGTGTCGCTCAACTAGAGGTAAAACCTGTTCTGCAGTACATTGAGCATAACTTTCTGAGTGCTGATGATCTTGCTGGTAGAGTACATGCTTTTGATTATGGTTACAATCAGCAGAGGAACCGTCCTCCAATGGTCAAATTGTTTGGTGGAAGCAACGATTTGGGTTTAAATTCCATCCAATCTTGGTGCTTGTTATGCAACATGCCTCTGTTATTTGGTGATTTAGTACAGAGAGATGATAAACACTGGTATCTTTTGCTTTTACTTCTACAGATCATCGTATTTTCACCAGTCCTACAGAAGGCATGACCATTTATCTTAAACATTTAATAACTGAACATCACCAGCTATTCAAAAAATTATTTCCTGAAAAAAATCTGTTGCCAAAGCATCACATAATGATACATTACCCACAGTTTATAAGGAAAATTGGACCAATTTTGCACATGTGGTGTATGCGTTATGAAGCGAAACACAAATTCTTTAAAACACAATTAAAAAGCTTCAAAAACATCACCAAAACGCTAGCCAAAAAGCACCAGAGTTGTATGGCAATGCACTGGGAGTCTTTTAGCCAGTACAGATTGACCCTTGGTCCAGGGAAGATGATGGAACTCAGTGGACTTAAAGGTGGCATGGACATTGCTTCCAAACTAGGGGTGGAAATATCAGAACTTGTCTATTCTGTAAAGTGGATCAAACATCATGGCACAGAGTATCGTCCTGACTTTATTATCTGTACAGAAGTAGCATGTGAGATGCCAGTGTTTTGTAAGATCAAGACTATTGCTGTGAAAGATGAAAATGTACTGCTGTGTGGATCACTGATGGAAAAACTCTGTTTTGATGACCATTACCTTGTATTTACAGTCAGATCTCATCCAGACCGAGTTTTAAAGGTAGTGAATGTTAACGAGCTGTTTTATTTCAAACCATTTGATCTTCAAATGAAGTATGGCACAACAGATTCTGCACTGCATATAGTGCCCTATTGCCATTTTATGCAGATGTGATGTTTTTCAGATGTCATGTATTTGTGTTTAAGCCTGACAGTGTTTTAATAAATGTTTTAAATGGTATGTTGAGGTTGTTTTCTGTTCTGTTCTATTCCATGTATTTAATGTAAAAAAATAAATAAATAAATAAAAACACTGTAAGAGTAGATTTTGCACTGTCACAGAGAAAAGTAGTGACACAACAGAGTGAAATAATGACACTTACGGAGTTATTTGAGCAGAATTTTAACCTATTACAACACCAAATGAGTTTTAAAATTGTACTTTCTAAGTGGGATTTTTTTTACTAATAAAAATGTAAATAAACTCTACAAAAGTGAAATATTAACACCATGTGGTGTTCATTTTCCTTTAGTGTTAAATTGTGGTAACACTATCCAGTGTTGAGCAGTGTTAATTTTTTACTCCATTTTTTACTCTGAAAATTGAACACGATGACGAGAGTCATTTTATCACCAATTCTGAGTGGGACCAAATACACTCGGGTCCAGTGTTAAATTTAACTCTTAAAGAGTTATTTTAACACTAAAATTTATGGGGAAATTTATGCTAGTCAAAAATTGTTGCAGTGAATATATTGTGCATTGATCAGGTCAGTAATTGATTACGGAAATATTATTTATTGATCTGCATCAAAATCCTGGATTAAGAAAGTTGAAACAGTTCAGGCACAATCAAAAATGATTTGCTGTGGGGCTTTTAGATTCTCTCCTATATCAGCGTTACAGGTGGAGGAGAATTGACAATGATTATATGTAAATTAAAATTAACAATGAATTATTGATTAATATAAAATGGTGATAACAGTCTAAAATGTCTTATTATTCTAAGTGACTTTATTGATTAAATATTTGACGCAAAAGATAATTCACACTTTCAGAAAAAAATAATGTCTTTATAAAGGTTAAACCATGCCCACAAAAGATAAAATCACTTTAAACTTGTTTGAAAATATTAATGTCCTCGGCCAGATATTCTCTTTCCACATAGTGATTGTATGGTACACCTCATTCACTGATCATCGTAAATTAAGCTTTTATCTTAGAGTAAAAGAGGGGATTCCCCCAAGAGCTTTGACACATTTCTAACACTGCCTGATCTTGATCTTAAATTAGACAGATTGGAAATTAATCCTAAAAAACATGCCATTACAATAAAAAAATCATGACATTTAAATACATATAAAACAGTGCATTTCTATGATGCAGTAACTTAAGCAGCGCGGACAATCGCTTAACAATATCTTCTTACGGTAAAAGCACATGTCGTTATTATGACAAAAAAAAAAAAAAAACGTTGTTTTAAAGAGAAAATTTGTCCTAAAAACGACATCTCTCTTTATTACGGCATTGCTTCCATACACACATAATATTTTTTCCATATTTTTATTGGTTACACGTGAGCTAATTCAGTGGTTGAAATTGTAACATTTTGTTGTTATTGTAGAAGAACATAAAATAAAGCAGACATTTATATTTATTTTCTCTGTTATCACAGTGCAAGGGATCGCGCCGGCGCCGCAGTGTTGCGCTTACAAGATGCATATTTGCAAGAAATATATGCAACAACGAAACAGTATGAAGAAACGTTATTGTGACTAATTTGCAGAACGGTACATCAGATAAACTCTTATTCTGCGTGATGGGACGGACATTAAAGACAGGTTGAGGTAAAAAGTGGTATTTCAAGGGCGCTCACGTACAAATGCATAAGGTAAATCAAAATTGAGTCATTCAAATAAAGAAATATTATATACTATATATTGTAGACAGACTGTTAGATTAATCCTAATAAACGTGACGGTACAATAAAAAATATTAAAATACGTTAAAACACGTTAAAATCGCTTAACTTCCTCATGACATAACATCTTGCTATTTAGCAGCATGCAGATGGGGCTGGTATGCTAAAATGGTGTCCATGTAATTAACAATTACATTAAAGTGTGATAAAGACGTGGAATCGGTCTATATTCGATGTTAGTAGTGATACTTTGTACATAAATATTTCCTATCAGTTCACAGGCACTTCCGCTAAAACGATCCGTGGTGAATTAGCCTGGTCTAGTTCTGTTCATCATTGATTGGGTGAGAACAGTTCAATATTACTGGCTGTGGAAATCAGCGGGCGTGGCTCATTATACTACAAGGAAAACGCCGTCAATAACGCGCGCTTTTGTGCAATCAGAACGGCGTTTTTAACGGCGCTCTGTGGCAAGCCATACGGCGTTAAAAACGGCTTTTTACAAACACTAAAACGCCGTTAAATACGGCGTTTTTGTACCGTTTACGCGCGTTTTTTACGGCGTTTGCTATCAGGACGGCGTATTTGACGGCGCTAATACTGTTTTAAACGCCGTTAAAAACGGCGTTTTGTATGTAAACGCGATTTATCTATAGCGTAATTCTGACCCCTTTGGCTTGCCATAGCACTACACCCTGGACTACATTTCCCATGATGCACCTCACTGAGTTCACACACAGGTGTATCCAATCAGACACACTACAAATACGAGGCCGTCACCATCATTCTGGGCCGAGTGCATGGTTGCCAGGGTAGCGGTTTTCCCGCACAATTGGGCTATTTTAGAAAAGGAGTTGCGGGAAAAAATACGGAGTTGCGGGTTGCGGTTTTTTGGGCTACATTTATAATGTACCGCGGCCGCAAAAAAATAAAAAATGAATAATAATAATAATAAATAATAATTGTGGACAAAGATAAAAGGGAACCTTTTATTAGTGGGTGTTGATCCCCGGGAATGAATACTTGGCAACAAACGCTGCTTCTTGCGAGACGCAAATAGGCGCGCGCGCCACATGTGCTTTTGACATCACAAATCAAGCATCATCATCACGTCACTCCATGAGAGCGTTGTAGTCAGAAGCGTCGGTTCGGTTGTCTGTGGATGAACAAGCAGAATTTTAAAATGTCAGGTAAATGGGGAAAGTATGGAAAGAAGTATCGCAAAGAATGGGAGACAGAGAAAGGATTAAAGGAGTGGATTCGAAGTGTTCCAAATGATGATAGAAAAGCGTTCTGCAAATATTGCAAATGTTAAGTAAGAGCTCACCACGGTGATCTGGTAGCTCATGCTGCGACTGAAAAACATAAAAAAAATGCGGCTCCTTTCTCAAATGCCAGAACATTATTTGACACAGGCAGTTCCTTTCTAAGAAATAATGCACCTGTGAAAGAGGCAGAGTTGAAGCTGGCTGCCCATGTTGCTTGTCACTCAAGCACTTACACTGTTGACCACTTAGGAAGTGTTGTGGAAGAAATTTCGAAAAAAGACATTAGTTTACATCGAACGAAATGCACAGCACTAATTAATTCAGTGATAGGACCAGTACTACATGAAGACCTTTTGGAGGATGTAGGAAATGGACCATACTCTCTCATTGTTGATGAGAGCACTGATGTCACGACCAAAAAACAACTGTGTATAGTCATCAGATATTACAGCAAAAAGCTCTCACGAATCATTAGCACTTTTGCAGGAATGATCAATATAGTAGCTGGTGATTCACTTACCATAGCAAATGCTTTATTCAAATTTCTGGATGAAAACAAATTGTCCATACTGAATTGCATCGGTCTTGCAACTGATGGCTGTAACACAATGTGTGGGCAACATAATTCAGTGCTACAGAAATTCTGTGACCGCAATCCTCATATTGTCTACATAAAGTGTGTGTGCCATTCTCTTCAACTCTGTGCATCAAAAGCCGTCAGTGTCCTCCCCAGAAATGTTGAGTACATGGTTTCTCAGACCTACAGTTGGTTTTCAAATGCCACCCAGCGTCTCCAAAAATATTCTGAACTGTACAAAACCATAAATGTAGGTGAAAGCCCGCTGAAGATTCTGCAACTGTCTGACACTAGGTGGCTCGCTATTAGTGAGTGCATCAACCGGATCCTTTCACAGTATGTGGAGCTTAAGTTGCATTTTCATTTGACAAAAGACAGTGAGAGGAGCTATGCTGCGGAACTGCTGTACCAAATGTATAGTGACAATATTAACCTGATATACCTGAAATTCCTCCAACCAATTGTGGCAGAGTTAACAGACTTAATAAAATCTTTCAACTCGACAAACCTGATCCTGCAAAACTTCTTACGGAACTTCTAACATTTTACCGGTCCCTGCTTGAGCGCATAGGTTTGCCGAAGACATTCCAGAGCTGGCAAGACATCATGGAGTTTAACCTTTCTGATGAGAATCTTTTGCCACTTGATGCTGTAGACTTTGGGGTGCAGTTTCGTCTTGCTTTGTTTGAAGCCAATGGAGTAAGTGACCTAGCTGAGCAGGACATGAAACGCAGGTGCAGGGACTACATGCTAGAGTTATCTAAGGAAATTAGGAAGAGACTTCCAGATAACATTAAACAGTTAGAGGCTCTCAAATTCCTGTCACCGAGTCATACTCTGTCGTCAAGTAAGCCAAGGATTGATGATCTTCCCTTTTTCCACCTCTTCAAGGGAGATGTAGGAAAAGCAGAGCAACAGTGGAGAGTAATTCACACTCTGGAATGGAACAATGCAGAAGATGGCAAAACAGAGGACTTCTGGGTAAAAGTTTCTGCATACACAGATACTGCAGGTGATAGAAACTTTGAAGATCTTGGTAATTTTGCATTGAGTCTTCTTGCTCTACCATTCAGCAATGCAGCAGTTGAACGTTCATTTTCCCAAATGTCACTGATAAAGAACAAGCTACGAAACAGGCTAGAGCAGAATTCTTTGCTAAATATAATGAGGATTCGAGCTTACATGCAAAGAAGAAACATATGCTGCCATGAATTTAAACCATCACCACGGATGCTTTCTCTCTTTACTGCTGAAATCTATTCAGCACCACCTGAGAAGGGTGGGGAAGAGAGCACCAATGTCTAAAATAAAACAGCCCTGAGATTGTATATAGTTCTGTTCAAATCTGTAATCAAAATGAGGCTGCGCAGTTAGACCATCTAAGAAGAAAATGTTGTGAAAAGTTCTGAAAAAAGAGAAGACAAACAACAACAAAAACAAAGGGAAAAGTGTTCAAGTTCACCCAGTAAGCATATTTGTAATAATATTGATAAAAGCCAGTTTATGTTAATTTAGTTTAACAGTGTGTTAATTTTAATATTGATGCTTGTGTGTAAACAGAACAGCCGCAGATCTGGGAGAGAAAAGCATCAGACAGAAGTGCTGAGAAGAGAAAAAGTAAGTACAAGTTAGTACTTCTGACTAGGGTCAAAAAAATTTTCAGAGAGCACATGTTCTTATTTGACCTTTATTGTATGAGATTGTGTATTAAAAAAAACACAATGTGTGATATTAAGAATTTGGGTAAGACAAAAGGCCAATACTTTAAACTTAAACTTATATAAATTTATTTTAAGGCCCTTTGTGGGAATCCAGCCGTTGTCTAATCTGATTGGACACTGAAAAATTGGGCTAGTTTTCATTCCATTTGGGCGGATTTTGAGTTGTCATTGGGCTGGAAATATTTCTGGGACCTGGCAACCCTGGCCGAGTGTCCTCTTGTGTTTATTGTGCTCCTCGTGATACAACATTACAGAGCCATTTCCAGTTTCATAGTGGAGTTTAGTCTTCTTTCTTGTCTAGTCATTCGTGCCTTGATCCTAGACTGGTTATATAGTCTTGTCTCGTCAGCAGCCTGACCTGAAATTATCAATCACCTGTTGTGGATTCGCCCTTTGTTTTGCTGTTTCAGACTCTGTTTGCTCCTTGTATGAACAAACACAGGAAGAGCTGATAGTATTTAAAGAGAGTTGTGAGCATATAATGAAGAGGAAGACTGACAGAAAGAGAAAATGGCTGATAAGTGTCATTTGTGTCTGCTGGGACTGATCATTCTCTCTTCACTTCTCACAGGTAAACAAATCTCTGTTTTATC
>NW_026127868.1:79191-104394 GCF_022985175.1 Labeo rohita | reverse complement strand
CCCCACAGACAATGTGACCTGTGGGTCACAAGTTCAACGCTCTAAACATTAGGCCACAAATGCCCCTAAAAAAACAACAACTTACAACAAAATTCAGTTGAATGTAATGTCTATTAAATTTCTATTAAATGAAATAAATCTACAGTATGTGAGCACATTAGGGCAGAGCGGGGCTAGTTGTCACATAGTCTAAAATTTTCCACACAGGCTAACACGATGAAATTTAGGGCCAGATTTACTCAACAGGGCAAATTAGCATTAAAGCACAAATCCATAAAAGCGCAGCGGCGTCAGTGCTCACCACACACCAGCTACAGGTGGAGAGAGAGAGAGAGATAGAGCCAATTCAATGAATGGGGGTTATTAGGATGCCATGATTGACAAAGGCCAGAGGAGGGAATTTGACCAGGACACCGGGGATACACCCCTATACTCTTTATGAGAAGTGCCATGGGATTTTTTTAATGACCACAGAGAGTCAGGACCTTGGTTTAACGTCTCATCTGAAAGACGGTGCTTTGTACGGTATAGTGTCCCTGTCACTACACTGGGGCATTAACACCCACATAGACCACAGCGTGAGCACCTCACTAACACCTCTAACAACAGCAACCTAGTTTTCCCAGGAGGTCTCCCATCCAGGTACTGACCAGACTCAGCCCTGCTTAGCTTCAGTGGACAACCAGTCTTGGGCTGCAGGGTGTACTCGTAAGCTTTATGTTACACAACAAATGACAATTAAAATGTATATGACAGTTAATAATAAGCCAATGCCCACAGTAGTTCTCTGGAATTGAGATCTGACGCCACCTGCTGGACACTTGACAAACATCAGGACAGCAGGACTGTGCATTTGTTTCAGCATTAGTCATTTATAATGACATTCAGAAGAACTGAAATAATTACAAGCCACATTAAGTGTTCATGCTAAATCAAACTCAGACTTACCCAATTTATCACTTCAACAGAGTTTCTTACCTGGGGCCTGTACCATGAACGTAGATGAACAAACTCAGAGTTACAGGATTAGTTTTGGGTTGACAAATCCAAACCCATGCAATCAGGCATTATTGGTACCATGATGAAGCTCATCAACTTTCTTTGTTAACCCAGGCTTTGATCCTTAAGCATGATTACTTGAGGCGCGCGCGTGCACATAAAAGAGTGACGTGCCACCGAACAACCAATTGCGTTCGACATGGAGAGAGGGAGGTCCTTATATTTCTCCGCTGAGGAGCAAACTATTATAATGCAGAAATACAATGAATTTAAGCACGTTTTACAAGCGCGGAGTAATACCGTGTCTGCTGCCAAAGCGAGAGAAGACTGTTGGAGAAAGATTGCGGATAGCGTTAATGCGTAAGTTAAATACGTATTTTATACATCAAGGTCTAATTATGTATATGTAACGTTAGTTTATCTATTTGCACGCCCGTAAAAATTATGCTAACACTTTACAATAACAGTGTAATTGTTAAAAGCATTCGACCGGACAAATGAAGAATGATGATCAGTGTTACTAAAGTTATTTCAATATTACTCACTACTGAACTACTGTTATTAAAATAATTTTAAATGCTTTCACTACTGAACTACTGTTAAAACGTGAAAACAAAATAAAAGTTTGAGTTTGCTTGTTTGTGTACTGGTGGCCTAATTATTATGCACACACATATTTACACACAATTTAATGTATATATTTAATAGAAATGTTATTAGTGTACAAATATTTGTATTTATATATAATGTAAATTTATAAAAATTATAATAAATACATACACTTGTAAATATTCTTCAATATATACATGAATGTGTTTGTATATTATATATACATAATAACTTAGCACACAGTACACACACATATTTTAGTGAACTCAAACTTTTATTCTGTATGTGATTAAGAGGAGATAAAATCATTTGACATATATATATATGTATATATATATATGATGCTGCATTGGGCATATATATGGCTATATATGCTATATGGCTATATAGTATAGGGCTATGTATGTATATAACTATATTCATATGAAGGCATTGTGTAAATACACAAAATTACAATGTATTTTTATTTGTTTATGTAAATGTGAAAATGATACAAGATCATATTACTTGACTTTATTTTTAGATGCAACCCAAACTCCAAACGTACTTGGCAGCAGATCAGGACAAAATATAAAAATATACTTCAAAGTGGTGAGTATTTCTGATGATGTGTGTGTGTGTTTTTTTTTAAATGAGAACATTGTATCACAAACGCTTCTTGGCAGCAAACAGAAAAAAGTGTGATGGCCGAAAAACAGGAGGAGGACCACCTCCTCCAGAATACACTGTGGCAGAGGAGTTGGCTCTAAGTAACAGTGAGGGGCGACCAATAATGGATGGTATTTCAGGTGCTAGACAGTCTGACCCTGGTGCTGGCTCCTCTAAGCAAGTAACAGTGGGTATGTGTCCAAAGCCTTACTACATTATTTATTTTTGTATTACTAACTATGTTATGCAGTAGATGGAAACACAGTGGCCCTGCTAAAGCCATCACACATACATGCAGTCTCCCAGACAGAGGTCAGTATACAGCAAAATGAACACTTTGAACATAACCTGTTTTACAACATTTCTGCTTTACATAGGCCTATTTTTCTTATTTAGAGTGTAACAAATGAGGAGACACTGTCTGCCTGTTCTGAGACTGAAGGCACTGGGCTTGCTGAGGTGAGTGCTGTTGACTTAATTATTGCACACATGTGAATGTATAGCAATAAAGTGACTCTGGTCCTTTTTTCATTTGTTGTAGGATTTTTCACAACCTACCGCTGAACCTGAGGCCTCTACCTCAATGGGATTCAAAAGGAATGTGAACAAGGTAATGCTTAAACATTACCTATATTTTGTCATTTGATTAACCTTCAGTTTTATTGGTTTCAGGTGGAAACTGACTCAGTCAGGGCCCTTTACAAAAGAAAAATGGAAATAGACTGTACACTGAAGGAGCTTGACTGTGAGCTGAGGAGACTCCAAATAAAAAAATTAAACTGGAGATTAAACAGCTTGAAAAACAGATTTCTGTATGTACACTATTAACCAACTAACACTTTGGCATGAATACAGAATTTTTATTAATGCTACTTTCTCTTGCTCTCTGTCCTTGCTCTACAGCCACATAACCAATAAAAAAAACAAAACATCTGTAGTTTCAGTGTGCTTAAGTAAAATATTGTGTTGTGATTGCTTCTCTGACAGCTGCACCAGCTGGATGGTCGAGTGTAATGGGGTCAATTTCATCAGGGAGAAGCTGGTTTAATGCTGGTACTCGCTCCTTTCTGATAGTGGCTATGTTGTGCAGAATGGCACATGCAGCCACTATCTGTGATGCCCGTTCTGGCGACAAGTGCCGAAGGCAGTTGAAGCGTGCCTTTAGGATGCCAAAGGTCATCTCTACCTTGACCCTGGTTTTACTGAGGGCCACATTGAACCAGTTTTGTGATCGTGTCTGGGGGTCAGGATAAGGGGTTAGCAAAAACCTCTGGCATGCATATCCCCTGTCTCCAACTAACACACCATCAAAAAGCCCTGTCATAAAACAGAAAAGGAAACATTGTGAAAATGTCGCTGTCACATTTTAAAAGAATACTTTAAAGTAGTCTGTAGTGTTCCAGATGTAACTTGCCTTCCTCAAAGCGTTGACACAACGAAGACTCACGGAAAATTCGTGAGTCATGCACTGAGCCGGGCCACTTGGCATCCAAGCTTGTGATCATACATTCATGATCACAAGTCATCTGCAGATGAACACAGTACAGTAGATAATTAAAATGCTATTTTTTTTATCTAAATACTCACCTAACTAAAGCTAAAAATATCACAACCATAGTACACCTACCTGAATATTAAGGCTGTGAAAAGACTTCCTATTTACATAGTCTGCCTCATGGTCTCCTAGAGCTGTGGAGATTGCAACATGCGTGCAGTCTATTGCTCCTATGACTCTAGGGAATCCTTTTAGATAAAAAAAATGTACTGTATTATAGTAAACATGCAAGTGTTATAAGAGAAATAAAATTATGTGATTTTATTAATATATCTCACCTGCAATTTTATAAAAACCCTCTTTAATTGATAAGGTCGATAAAAAGCCAGGGAATACAATAAAGCTGTTTAGGTAGCCTTGCAGTGCGAGGACCACCTTACGAATGGTTCGACAAACCGTGTTTTTTCCTAGGTGCTCTGCATCAACGATTGCATACAAGTATGTTCCGCTTGCAAAAAAACGCAACGCAATACATACCATTTGCGTTACAGTAAGGGCATGGCTTCGACGCGTCACATTTGTTATGTGCGGCTCTAGAAGTTTGCAAAGATACAGTATGCCTTCGGCGGAAAATCTGTATCTTTCATACAAGTAACTATCAGGGAAGGCAATGGGATCTTGTCTGTCCCTAAAAACTCTTTCTCTGCGAAGCGCTCTTCGAACAATTTGCGCGGAAATGTTTACGGGATTTCTCAGAAAAGGACAAGCCATTGCAACAGACACTAGAAATTAGTTGCGTCACTTAAATGTTCACTACTGATTGGTCAAATTTCGTTTTGAGATCTCGAATCCAGAACTTAACCTGCCCCGGAGCAGGTTAGCCATGCAGCGCAAGTTACCATGGCAATGAACACCAACTGAAGCCGAGTTTCTTTCATGGTACCTAAAACCCAGCATTGGTGCAAACTAATCCTAAACTTACCTGGCTAGCCAGGTAATCCGGCTTCATGGTACAGGCCCCTGGACTGTATCTGGATACAGACTGATCACAGTGAACTCATGAAGATGTTTCTGAGAAAAGGAATATGATACAAATTAGACAACAGTCTCAATCTGTATTGATGTATTGATTTATATCAATAAATAAAACATGAATTAACTCTTTCCCAGACTAATCCCAATAAATGTGGATGAGAAAACAGAGATTTGTTTACCTGTGAGAAGTGAAGAGAGAATGATCAGTCCCAGCAGACACAAATGACACTTATCAGCCATTTTCTCTTTCTGTCAGTCTTCCTCTTCATTATATGCTCACAACTCTTTCTTTAAATACTATCAGCTCTTCCTGTGTTTGTTCATACAAGGAGCAAACAGAGTCAGAAACAGCAAAACAAAGGACGAATCCACAACAGGTGATTGATAATTTCAGGTCAGGCTGCTGACGACACAAGACTATATAACCAGTCTAGGATCAAGACACGAATGACTAGACAAGAAACAAGACTAAACTCCACTATGAAACTGGAAATGGCTCCGTATTTAAGGGCGTTTTAGTGTTTGTAAAAAGCGCCGTTTTTAACGCCGTATAGCTTGCCACAGAGCGCCGTTAAAAATACCGTTCTGATTGCACAAAAGCGCGCGTTATTGACGGCGTTTTCCACAGCCAGTAATATTGAACTGTTCTCACCCAATCAATGATCAACAGAACTAGACCAGACCAGAGCCGTATAGAGAGAGAGTTGCGACAACGGAAGTTCAAAACGGTCGATCGTCCCGTGATTCGTGTAGACTTCAAATAGTTCCAGGAAGTTAATTGCGGGCTATTGGAATACATGGAGTTGAAGAGGCAGAACTGCGATTTTGGTTAATTAGTAGACAATAAAAGAATGCATTTACATCATTTATAAAATACATCGACATGTATATGTAGTATGTATATGTAGTTATATCAGTGTTGTATTTAAAATATAAAATACGCTAATATTTGAGGATTAATGTGATCAACTATTGCTACTTGCCTTGTTAACATATTTTAGGCTAAAGTAACTTTGGTTAAAGACTGCATTTGCTGTTTTGAAATGGTATTGTCTTGTTGGTATGTTGTCTTAATACCAAATAAGTGAATTATAAAATTAAATTAAGGGAAATTCATCTTGTTTAATGTTGTTGATTCTTGTTCACCCCATAATTATTAATATCTACAAATTTTCATAGTATATTCAACTTAAAAAATTGTTTTTACATATTTAATGATATATTAAGTACACTTATTTACAGTAACTGATTTATTGATTTATAATAAATGTAAAAGCATGTTGTCCTTGTAGTTTGCTGTGCTGTATGGGAATGCTCCAGAGTCACTCACAGAAAGCAGAATGAATGTATGGTTTTCCTACTGACATGGAGAGGAGAAAAAAGATGCATCAAGTTTTATTTTATTCACATTTATTTGTATAGCACTTTTTATTATACACAGTGTTTCAAAGCAGCTTTACAGAAAATTAATGTTTCTATGTTACAAATAAGAGTTACGTTAACAGGTGTAACTGTCAAAGTAATGTTCATATGACAGACATTATCTAAAATTAGGCTATACAAATCATGCAGTTAGTTAACAACATGTATTCAGCAGAAACAATACATTAAAGTACTGATCACATGATTTGATCATGTTGATTATAATACAAAGAAAATTTGGTAGTTTTGTGTGTTTATTCGGAGTTGGCATCATCTTGAGTCCTCTCATAACTTGGCGTCATTTCTTCAAAGGTGTTCTCATTACAGGGAGTCTTCAGGAGAAAAACACAGGAGAAACAGTTACGTGATGTTCTATCAGATATCAGTCCTGTGGCATCGCTGCTCCTCCACACAGTGTTTCTAAAGTAGATAAGAAGTACAAAAGTACAGTAAATATAAAACACAGTAATAAAGTACATGTTTACTGTGATAACGTTTATTAAAGTTGAAGTCAAAAGTTTACATACAGCTTCCAGAATCTGTAAAATTTGAATGAATTTACCAATATTAACACAGTAATAAGAATCAAGTGTATGTAAACTTTTGAACTGGGTCATTTTTATGAATGTAACTATTATTTTCTCTTATGGACTATATGTAAACAACATCTTTTATGTGAAATATCTTATTCAGGTCAGTACTAAATAAACAATGTTTAAACGTATTTATTTTGGTAAAATAAATTGTTTTAATTAACATTTTGCAGTATCTGCAAGGTGTTTGTAATCTTTTGACTTCAACTGTGTACAGTAGTGATATTTAATATATTTCTGGTAATTTAGCCTAGTATGAGTTTCAAATGAAAATTACATGCCTCTTTTTCATTCTCACTTAGGTCCATCAGCATCCTTTGCAACAAATTTAATTCTAATATTTAACTTTCCACCAGCAAAAATCACGTTTAAAAGCCTCAATTACACAACGACTGAAACTGCATTAAGAGAATGAATAATACCCTATAAATCTACTAATTTTGTGAGGAATAATCTAATAATAATCTGTTTTAATGCATAAGGCAAGTTAATTAGCTGCTCTGATAATATACAGTTTTGTCCTATAAATGTCTTACCTTATAAAAGTCGATCACAGCGGTTTCTTCTGCTGCATCTCTATGGCGCTGATAGTATTAGCGCTAACTTCCGGGAACTATTGCGCGCCTCCACGATCCGCCATTGCTGTGAAAAACTGGTCCATTGGAGTCAATGGAGTTGTCGCAACTCTCTCTCTATACGGCTCTGGACCAGACTAATTCACCACGGATCGTTTTAGCGGAAGTGACTGTGAACTGATAGGAAATATTTATGTACAAAGTATGATGACTAACATCGAATATAGACCGATTCCACGTCTTTATCACACTTTAATGTAATTGTTAATTACATGGACAGCATTTTAGCATACCAGCCCCATCTGCATGCTGCTAAATAGCAAGATGTTATGTCATGAGGAAGTTAAGCGATTTTAACGTGTTTTAACGTATTTTAATATTTTTTACTGTACCGTCACGTTTATTAGGATTAATCTTCCAGTCTGTCTACAATATATAGTATATAATAGTTCTTTATTTGAATGACTCAATTTTGATTTACCTTATGCATTTGTACGTGAGCGCCCTTGAAATACCACTTTTCACCTCAACCTGTCTTTAATGTCCGTCCCATCACGCAGAATAAGAGTTTATCTGATGTACCGTTCTGCAAATTAGTCACAATAACGTTTCTTCATACTGTTTCGCTGTTGCATATATTTCTTGCAAATATGCATCTTGCATATGCAAATATGCATCTTGCGGAGTCCACATCGACTAGATGAGCCCCAGAGACGGATCCACATTAAAGACCACATCACCTAGACTAGTGTTTCTCAACGGGGGGCGGTACCGCCCCCCAGGGGGCGTTCGGACAGCATCGGGGGGCGCTGGAAACAATATTTTTGAAAGGGGGGCGTTGAGCTGTTCCTGGGGGGGCGTTTGGTCAAGACGAGTTTACACCAAAGACGCATGAGCTGAAAATGGTCTGCCACATCCTAACGCTGTCTTTACTGGATACATCAAAACGCACTTTCTATATCTATTTTTCAACTTGTCGGTAGCGCTGGCGTGTGGAATCCCGCAGGCAGAAATAGAACGCGGCATCCGTTTATTGTAGCGCTCAGGTGTTACTGAACGACTGATTATAACGGGATCGATGTGCTTTAACGCAACGTGTCGCGCTGTTCGCGGTCAGTGTAGCAGTGGTGTTCGCAGCTAGTTTACACCAAATCTCCTGCTCCTAGACTAGACTGTGTATCATTTCCTTTGCAACGACTTCAGTACTTCAGTGTTTGCTTGACTTTCTGTAGCGCAGCTGCTGCGTCAAACCAATAGCAAGCATTCAGACACGATAAAGCAACATAGGTTTTTTCTTGTTTAGAAAAAATAATATTAAAGCTTTTTGTTTGCTGATTGGCTGCAGGTGGTTTGAAAGAAGTATTTCTAAAGTTTATTCAAAGCTCACAATTATAGCCTAATTTATATCCACGTGTTTTTTTTTTTTTTTTTGCTCCTTTTTTTGTTTCTAATGATAATGATACTTCAAATGATAAATCAAAAATGTGATGAATGTCATGTGCCATTAAATGACATTAAAAAAATAATAAAATTATGTATGAGTTGTTTTGGGGGTTAAGATACATGCTTTAAAATATAGCCTATAATATACACTACCATTAAAAAAGGTCAGTATGATTTGTTAATGAGTTCATAAAGTTTGCATTTGTTTGTTTTTAAAAACTATAAAAAATATATTTTAAAATGTGTTTTCTTTTTTATGCTAAGATACAGTATTACTACAGCTCATCACATGATCTTTCAGAAATTATGCTGATTGTTGTTTAAGAAAGATTTCTTCTTATTATTATTATTATTATAGCTGACACAACACACTGAAAAAGCAAGATTTGAAATTGAATTGACTATAACAAATATAAAAATCAGGACAGCATTAAAATAGTCACTATTTTGAAAATGAGGAGCATATTACAACCCCAATTAAAAGTTGGGGCATTTTGTGAAATGCCATAAAATTAAGAATATGTAATCTGTTCTCTTTAGCCTTTATATAATTGACTTAAAAAATCCAATGTTTTCACTGGCCAACTTTAGTTTTATTTTGTTAATATAAACAAATGTTGAGCCATGATCCAGCTTTGCTTGTGAAGATTGAGAAGCTCCATTTATAGCCAAACATGATTCCCTCACCTGTTACCAATTCACCTGCTTGCTGTGTTTCAAAGCAGTTTATTTGGTTATTCTATAACCTTTTTACTTTTATTTTGCCTCTGTCCCAACTTTTTTGGAGTGGGATGCATACTTCAAATAAATAAATAAATATTTTATAAATAAATATGCTTATTACAAAATACATTTAAGTTGGTCAGTGAAATCTTTGGAAATATTTTCTTTGTATTTTTGTCAATTAAATAAAAGTTAAATAGAATGAACAAATCACAGATTTTATCATTTTACAAGATGTCCCAACTTTTCTAGAATTAGAGTTGTACTTAGTTTTTTAAGTAAACTTTGAAATATTCTCACAAAATCTATGAAATATAGTAAAGTAGGGTTTACATTTCTTCCATTTGCATGAGTAAATGTGGTATTTACTCACCAAAATAACAATGTCCACTGTCATTTTTATTTAGTCTTTTTAAATTTCGGGCAACAAGATATATCCGCATCTCAACAACACTGAAGCTGTAGCAATGAAAACCACCAACATGCTTAAAAACTCTGTTTAAATATTAATGTTATTACACTTATTTTAAAATAATTTACCATAAAAAAGTACTTCACTGTCTTTTTTAATCAATTCAATGCATCCTTGAAATAAAGTAATTTCCTAAAAATCATAATGGCCCCAAACATTTGAATTACTGTAAATATAATAACAGTCCTCATTATAAACACAAAATAAAAATAATCAACTTTAATACTCAGTGAGGACAATTTGGTGACGATTTATTTGATGGGGGGCGGTGAGGGACCTGGATAATGGGTAGGGGGGCGCTGGCCCAAAAAAGGTTGAGAACCACTGACCTAGACGGCTGTCGGCCCAAGACCACGGGAACTTTGGCCAGAGGAGAACTGGCCCCCCGACTGAGCCTGGTTTCTCCCAAGGTTTTTTTCTCCATTTGTCACCGATGGAGTTTTGGTTCCTTGCCGCTGTCGCCTCTGGCTTGCTTAGTTGGGGACACTTTCTCTTCACACGATATTGCATTTTATTTTATTGTTTTTGATTAACTACCTTTACCTATAAAGTGAGTGTTTACTGTTGCCTTTGGCATTGTTGATGTACTGTTTCCAATTTAATACTGTACAGCCGCCTTGTCACAATTCTGTATTGTTAAAGGCGGTATATAAATAAAGGTGACTTGACTTGACTTGACTTGTAAGCGCAACACTGCGGCGCCGGCGCGATCCCTTGCATTGTGATAACAGAGAAAATAAATATAAATGTCTGCTTTATTTTATGTTCTTCTACAATAACAACAAAATGTTACAATTTCAACCACTGAATTAGCTCAAGTGTAACCAATAAAAACATGGGAAAAAAAATATTATGTGTGTATGGAAGCAATGCCGTAATAAAGAGAGATGTCGTTTTTAGGACAAATTTTCTCTTTAAAACAACGTTGTTTTTTTTGTCATAATAACGACATGTGCTTTTACCGTAAGAAGATATTGTTCAGCGATTGTCTGCGCTGCTGAAGTTACTGCATCATAGAAATGCACTGTTTTATATGTATTTTAATGTCATGATTTTTTTATTGTAATGGCATGTTTTTTAGGATTAATTTCCAATCTGTCTAATTTAAGATCAAGATCAGGCAGTGTTAGAAATGTGTCAAAGCTCTTGGGGGAATCCCCTCTTTTACTCTAAGATAAAAGCTTAATTTACGATGATCAGTGATTGAGGTGTACCATACAATCACTATGTGGAAAGAGAATATCTGGCCGAGGACATTAATATTTTCAAACAAGTTTAAAGTGATTTTATCTTTTGTGGGCATGGTTTAACCTTTATAAAGACATTATTTTTTTCTGAAAGAATTATCTTTTGCGTCAAATATTTAATCAATAAAGTCACTTAGAATAATAAGACATTTTAGACTGTTATCACACAAATAAAATCATTATCAACAAAATTCATCATTTCAATATAGAGGAAACGCTGCATCTGAACTGGCATTTAGATGTATTTACCCACTGATTAATGCAGGACATGAATGCATTTAACCTGCAGTTACAAATGCATGAAAATGTTTTAATATTTTAATCCTAAAACGATGAATGCTGAAATTTAAAATTACTTATAATAAATAATGAAAAGGTATGGAGTTACAACCGCCAGTAGGTGTCAGTAAGTCACAGTTAATAAGTGAGTCATTGCGATTGAACCGAATCATTAGAATCATTCAAGAACGAAACACTCATGTTGTTTAGAGACGCAAAACAGTGCAGTGGCTGTGTTGGGAATGATTTTTTTGTTGTTGTTGTTGGCGAAATAGAGCAAAATTATGCAATATGGTGTCTTAAACGCATTTTTCTTAATATTAACTTAACTTTTGTATACAATAAATTTCACATTTGTGTTTTTTGGCGAAAAAAAGGGGTCCCTTAATGCCCAGAGATTTGAAAAGTGGTATTTCAAGGTCGCTCACGCACAAATGCATATGGTATTTTTTTTTTTTTTTTTTTTTTTTTATCTACAACCTAAATAAATAAATAAATAAATAAATAACATATCGTTTTTCCACTATAAAAAAAAAAAAAAAAAAAAAAAAAAACACAACAACAATAATAATAATCAAGCTTGAGTCATTCAAATAAATAAATATTCTAAGCCCAGGTTTTATTGAAAAATAATTGGTTTGATCTACATCCTCTGTTCCGAGTGCAGTTATTTGATAGCATATTGTAGACAGACTGGAAGATTAATCCTAATAAACGTGACGGTACAATAAAAAATATTAAAATACGTTAAAACACGTTAAAATCGCTTAACTTCCTCATGACATAACATCTTGCTATTTAGCAGCATGCAGATGGGGCTGGTATGCTAAAATGCTGTCCATGTAGTTAACAATTACATTAAAGTGTGATAAAGACGTGGAATCGGTCTATATTCGATGTTAGTCATCATACTTTGTACATAAATATTTCCTATCAGTTCACAGGCACTTCCGCTAAAACGATCCGTGGTGAATTAGTCTGGTCTAGTTCTGTTGATCATTGATTGGGTGAGAACAGTTCAATATTACTGGCTGTGGAAATCAGCGGGCGTGGCTCATTATACTACAAGGAAAACGCCGTCAATAACGCGCGCTTTTGTGCAATCAGAACGGAGTTTTTAACAGCACTCTGTGGCAAGCTATACGACGTTAAAAGCGGCGCTTTTTACAAACACTAAAACGCCGTTAAATACGGCAATCCAGTTTGATGTTTCACTATTATGAACAATGAGTGATTTAAACCAGAATGTGCTATTCACAGTCGTGTAATAATAATATCTTCTCTCCTATTGTTGAGGCATACTCTCCCTTTACCAACTTGTTTTTGAATGTTATATAGGCCTTTATTTCCCAAGATTTCATTGATTTATCAACTGTTTCATTACCTTGTACTCCAACATGTGCAGATACTCACATGAACCTCAGGACTGGACCCATTTTTTTGTATTCTGAGTAGATTTATATGTATATTAATTCTTGTCTTGTTGTTGATAGCCCACTTGATAAACTATTTAAAGCTGATATAGAGTCTGAACAAATACCTGCTCTCACTGTCTTAACTTCCTCCACCCACTGTATAGTCAACAACATTACTATCACAGATGCATAATTAGTTTTCCTTTTCTGAATATTGACTGTGAATCTCTGAATATATACGGCTGCAGCTGTATGTCCTGACACAGGATCCTTTGACCCGTCAGTGAATATATGAAGCATTGAGGAGTATATGCTTGATCCAAATACTGATGAACAACAACCTCCTACTTTTCATTCTTAATCTTATATTAAAAGTTGATAAAAATTGATAAAAATCAACTTGAGGCATAGCAAGCAACCAAAGAAGAATATTTGGTATTATGACGGAGGGACTAACTGGAATTTCAGTAACACCTAAATTCATAGCATCTTTATTTGCTGTCCAACAAAAACTTCTAATGCTTTCATTTCCATATTTCCTTGACTGGATGTGTCTCTGTATGCCATTTTATATTAATCAATAATTCATTGTTAATTTTAATTTACATATAATCATTGTCAATTCTCCTCCACCTGTAACACTGATATAGGAGAGGATCTAAAAGCCCCACAGCAAATCATTTTTGATTGTGCCTGAATTGTTTCAACTTTCTTAATCCAGGATTTTGATGCAGATCAATAAGTAATATTTCCGTAATCAATTACTGACCTGATCAATGCACAATATATTCACTGCAACAATTTTCGACTAGCTCCCCATAAATTTTAGTGTTAAAATAACTCTTTAAGAGTTAAATTTAACACTGAACCCGAGTGTATTTGGTCCCACTCAGAATTGGTGATAAAATGACTCTCGTCATCGTGTTCAATTTTCAGAGTAAAAAATGGAGTAAAAAATTAACACTGCTCAACACAGGATAGTGTTACCACAATTTAACACTAAAGGAAATTAACTCTGATTTGTGTTACCACAATTTAACACTAAAGGAAATATTTCAATATTTTAATATTTCACTTCTGTAGAGTTTATTTACATTTTTATTAGTAAAAAAAAATCCCACTTAGAGAGCACAATTTTAAAACCCATTTGGTGTTGTAATAGGTTAAAATTCTGCTCAAATAACTCCATAAGTGTCATTATTTCACTGTTGTGTCACTACTTTTCTCTGTGACAGTGCAAAATCAACTCTTACGGGTTTTTTTTTTTTTATTTATTATTTTTTTTTGTACATTAAATACATGGAATAGAACAGAACAGAAAACAACCTCAACATACCATTTAAAACATTTATTAAAACACTGTCAGGCTTAAACACAAATACATGACATCTGAAAAACATCACATCTGCATAAAATGGCAATAGGGCACTATATGCAGTGCAGAATCTGTTGTGCCATACTTCATTTGAAGATCAAATGGTTTGAAATAAAACAGCTTGTTAACATTCACTACCTTTAAAACTCGGTCTGGATGAGATCTGACTGTAAATACATGGTAATGGTCATCAAAACAGAGTGTTTCCATCAGTGTTCCACATAGCAGTACATTTTCATCTTTCACAGCAATAGTCTTGATCTTACAAAACACTGGCATCTCACATGCTACTTCTGTACAGATAATAAAGTCAGGGCGATACTCTGTGCCATGATGTTTGATCCACTTCACAGAATAGACAAGTTCTGATATTTCCACCCCTAGTTTGGAAGCAATGTCCATGCCACCTTTAAGTCCACTGAGTTCCATCATCTTCCCTGGACCAAGGGTCAATCTGTACTGGCTAAAAGACTCCCAGTGCATTGCCATACAACTCTGGTGCTTTTTGGCTAGCGTTTTGGTGATGTTTTTGAAGCTTTTTAATTGTGTTTTAAAGAATTTGTGTTTCGCTTCATAACGCATACACCACATGTGCAAAATTGGTCCAATTTTCCTTACACACTGTGGGTAATGTATCATTATGTGATGCTTTGGCAACAGATTTTTTTTGGGAAATAATTTTTTGAATAGCTGGTGATGTTCAGTTATTAAATGTTTAAGATAAATGGTCATGCCTTCTGTAGGACTGGTGAAAATACAATGTTAACAATCTGTAGAAGTAAAAGCAGAAGATACCAGTGTTTATCATCTCTCTGCACTAAATCACCAAATAACAGAGGCATGTTGCATAACAAGCACCAAGATTGGATGGAATTTAAACCCAAATCGTTGCTTCCACCAAACAATTTGACCATTGGAGGACGGTTCCTCTGCTGATTGTAACCATAATCAAAAGCATGTATTCTACCAGCAAGATCATCAGCACTCAGAAAGTTATGCTCAATGTACTGCAGAACAAGTTTTACCTCTAGCTGAGCGACACCTTCTAAAATGTCGTGCATTATATCCACAGCAAAATACTTGAGAGTGAATTTAACAAACACACCCGTTTGACGCCATAAACATGAGGTAGTGTAGAGTTTTCTTGTAACCTTTTACAGTGCAGAGCATGCATCTCAGTTGTTCTTAGTACAACTTCAGGATTATCTTCAGAAAACACAAATTGAAAGCGATCTTTCTCAAGAACACAGAAACGACAGCAATATTGAGCCCCAAATGACTCCAGAAATCCTAATAAACTGTGTAAGCCCAGGTTATCCCCTGTGATTGAACAACTGTACCCCTTACACAATGTCCAGATACCGGATTCTTAACCCCCTCAATCTCAAGAACTTTTAGATCATTTACTAGAGGCTCAATTATAGAATTAAAACCATACCGTCTAATATCCTGTGCATGAAAGAGGGCACATAAATGAGTGTTATCCAGTGAGGAGTTAAAAATGGGGGGGAACAACATAAACACCTTCCTTTGAACAAATGCTGAAACGAACTTCCTATTTTCCTTTTAGTTGCAATGTCATGTGGAGACAGACAGAGCAAAGCTGCATCCTGGGCCTGACTGTGAATCTCAAAAACCATTTCCTCCATAGATGAAACAAAACCACTTACAGCAGACTGACTTAACCCAGCAAATTTTAGTTGTGCAGCAGCAGATGCACACACATCTAAAGTGCTCTTTTTGACTTTAACAATACAGATGTTGTGGCCACTTCTCCAACAGAGCCAATCTGATCAAATGTTTGAGCACTTCTTTGTCCTTCTGCCTCAGCAGTCTCACAGTTGTCAATGGTGTCAAAATGCTGGTCACTTTGCTCAGGGTGTTTTGTATTCAAATGTTTTCTAAACCTTGAAAAAGTCCCAAACACAGAACAACACCCTGCCTCTTCACATTTAAGGCGAAGATTCTTTCCAGGAACAAAACCATGTACTAATCTGAAGTGCCTAAAAAGCAATTTTGAACCACATAACTCAGCCTGACAAACAAAACACTTCATGAGGGCAGAAAAACTTAGCTACTTAAACTTAGCACCTAGCTAAGAAGCCGTGCTCTGACCTCAGCAACACAAAGATTCTCCTTCACTTTGCCAACATCTATGTTGTACACAGTGGTCTGAATGAAAGTGTACGTGTAGTATAATGTTGTAAGAGGTGCCAAAAACAAAGTGTGCCTTAAACAGCTCGTCAACGGCACCAAGAGAAGAGGTTGAGTTGCATGGAATGGCATGCCGATCAAGAACGATGAAGTACTGGTGAATTAAATTCTTCTGAGGTCCCACGGCCAGGAGGTAGGGCTGAGCAACAGCTGTAATTTCTCAAAGATGCTCCTCAATGTTTGTTCCACTCTGAGAAACCAAGCAAATTGAAAGAGAACAATCACCAATATGTTAAATATAAAACAGAAAAATAAATAAAACAAGAGAAAAAAAAACAAACCTTCTTGAAGACAACAAGGTGTGTTTCTGCTTGAGAGGCAGACACCTTTCCTGGTCTTTTCCGGCCTTGGGCAGAAAGTGGGATCAGATGCAACAGAAGTATTATAGAAGAGAGGTCGCTGTCCCATCCTGTTTACACACATACATTACGTTAGCAAAATCTGATCAATAATGCAAACTGGAAGTGAAATAAAAGAATAGAAAGAACATTAAAATGTATGGGTACCAAATCTTAATCTTAATATTTCTAATTAATATTTAAAGTATAAACCTAATCTTTAACATCTTACCAAAGTTAACACCCTTTTCTGAGTCACCAGTAGGAGATTCAGCTGCCAGCAGTAGTTCTTCCAAATCACTGGTGCTTGGAAGCTTTTTGCACTGCTGAATCACCTTTTTCTTGAATGCAGTGGTCCACTTCTCCAGTAGCTTGCCTGACACTCCTTCTCCAAACATTAGAACAAAGTCTTGCTCAATCTAAGAGGAGGCAGAAAAGGATGAGCCAAAATATTTTTTTCTAAGTACCAGACAAATCATTATGGATATAAACCCAAGCAAGCAGTGAATAAACTTACATTTAAACATCAGTACAATTTATTGTATTGTTAAATTGTTAAAAGTATGATTATAAACATTTTACCAAGCCTTTAATATCTTTGAATCGTGGAAAGACTGTCAATATATCACTTTACTGCATGGGGTCAAGAACCATGTTGTGGCGATAGTCGAATGTCAATTTAATTTCCTTCTTGATGGCGTCCTCATCAGAAGAATGGCTCATGAATGCAATTGCTTCCTTGCATTCATCCTCACTCAAGATTGTCTCTGGATTAAACTCTGACTGCCGTCTTACATTTGGTCCACCAGACCCCGCTTCAGTCCTGGTGATGAACAACACAACATTTTAAAAGCTTCAACACTGCTCAAGTTAAATGAAGTTAATCCTTAAAACAGGCAACTTGGCAAGAGAACTCCTGTAAAAGATTGCAAATTGAGCTACATAAAAATCAAAAAAGGTAGATTTCAGAATTTTATCGTTTACATTTAAATGACGCACATCGTTCCTTAGCTAAGCCTCTCTGTATAGTTTTGATTCTCCATGCTAAGTACCCAGTACCGCTTTCGCCATCATAATAATGTTCCTTAGAAAAATTAAAATAAAGATAAAAAGTCTTTAAATTCAACAGCAAAATACACCATCTGTAGTATGAGTATGTGAGATCAGCAGCATTTAAATTGCCAACACAGAATTAGAATTCAAAGCTGACACTTTCAAAGCAGCCATTTTTAGAAAAGGGGTCACTCAGGTAAGGGAACAAGCCACAATTCCGCATATTTTTCTTTCACTTGCCTTGGTGGTGATGTACTGCAGTAAAAAAAAAAAAAAAAAAAGAGAGAGAGAGAGATTTTTAGTGTCCTTTGCATGAATTTAAACAACAACAATAAAAATGTAAAACTATAGAGATCATATATACAGGTCCTTTTCAAAAAATTAGCATATTGTGATAAAGTTCATTATTTTCTGTAATGTACTGATAAACATTAGACTTTCATATATTTTAGATTCATTACACACAAATGAAGTAGTTTCAAGCCTTTTATTGTTTTAATATTGATGATTTTGGCATACAGCTCATGAAAACCCAAAATTCCTATCTCAAAAAATTAGCATATCATGAAAAGGTTCTCTAAAGGAGCTGTTAACCTAATCATCTGAATCAACTAATTAACTCTAAACACCTGCAAAAGATTCCTGAGGCTTTTAAAAACTCCCAGCCTGGTTCATTACTCAAAACCGCAATCATGGGTAAGACTGCCGACCTGACTGCTGTCCAGAAGGCCATCACTGACACCCTCAAGCAAGAGGGTAAGACACAGAAAGAAATTTCTGAACGAATAGGCTGTTCCTAGAGTGCTGTATCAAGGCACCTCAGTGGGAAGTCTGTGGGAAGGAAAAAGTGTGGCAGAAAACGCTGCACAACGAGAAGAGGTGACCGGACCCTGAGGAAGATTGTGGAGAAGGACCGATTCCAGACCTTGGGGGACCTGCGGAAGCAGTGGACTGAGTCTGGAGTAGAAACATCCAGAGCCACCGTGTACAGGCGTGTGCAGGAAATGGGCTACAGGTGCCGCATTCCCCAGGTCAAGCCACTTTTGAACCAGAAACAGCGGCAGAAGCGCCTGACCTGGGCTACAGAGAAGCAGCACTGGACTGTTGCTCACTGGTCCAAAGTACTTTTTTCGGATGAAAGCAAATTTTGCATGTCATTCGGAAATCAAGGTGCCAGAGTCTGGAGGAAGACTGGGGAGAGGGAAATGCCAAAATGCCTGAAGTCCAGTGTCAAGTACCCACAGTCAGTGATGGTCTGGGGTGCCATGTCAGCTGCGGTCAATATTTTGGAGCACTTCATGCTTCCATCTGCTGAAAAGCTTTATGGAGATGAAGATTTCATTTTTCAGCACGACCTGGCACCTGCTCACAGTGCCAAAACCACTGGTAAATGGTTTACTGACCATGGTATTACTGTGCTCAATTGGCCTGCCAACTCTCCTGACCTGAACCCCATAGAGAATCTGTGGGATATTGTGAAGAGAAAGTTGAGAGACGCAAGACCCAACACTCTGGATGAGCTTAAGGCCGCTATCGAAGCATCCTGGGCCTCCATAACACCTCAGCAGTGCCACAGGTTGATTGCCTCCGTGCCTCGCCGCATTGAAGCAGTCATTTCTGCAAAAGGATTCCCGACCAAGTATTGAGTGCATAACTGAACATAATTATTTGAAGGTTGACTTTTTTTGTATTAAAAACACTTTTCTTTTATTGGTCGGATGAAATATGCTAATTTTTTGAGATAGGAATTTTGGGTTTTCATGAGCTGTATGCCAAAATCATCAATATTAAAACAATAAAAGGCTTGAAACTACTTCAGTTGTGTGTAATGAATCTAAAATATATGAAAGTCTAATGTTTATCAGTACATTACAGAAAATAATGAACTTTATCACAATATGCTAATTTTTTGAAAAGGACCTGTACACCAGGTAATAATTATGAAGATTACCCATTCTTTTCTGTCATGTCAGCTGTTAAGATGTTAACCATTTTCCTCCTTGCTTCGTCCCCCAGAGACTTAGTTCAGTTTAATTCATTTATTATGTGCTCCCCACCAGGTTTCTGGACAAGAATGGTTTCCACCAACTTAAACATAAAAAAATAATAACATAAATAAATATATGTGCGTGTATATATATAATAATTGAGTCTCATAAATCAGCTTCAGTCATACAAATATTAAATCCATTTTAATTTTTAAAAATACATTTATGAGTTTTAACAGTCTTTTTTTTTTTACTTTTTCTTTTTTTTTTTTTTTTACTTTTTAACCCCAAAATGTAAAAGTACAAAAAAAAAAAAAAAAAAATCTAATCTAAATCTAATTTTAGCTTCATCATCTAACCTCATTCGTTTACTGGAGGAGCTTTCTTCAATAATGACAGACAGGGATATATAAAGACAGGGACTGATTTGACTGCCCATGAGAGGCTTGTGGAGAGGCAGAACCCAAGTCTGTTTGCAGATAAATATTTATGGGGAATTGTTGTAAATTAGTAGTATTAAATTTCTAATGAGTAATGTATTAAATACAAACCCTGCACCATGTTTTATGGTAAGAACTCCAACTGAGGGATCTCTGACTACATCCTCAAAAACATCATCATCCACCTCAGTCCCTGATTCGTCAAAAACCTTCACATTCTTGGGTACAGATGGAACACCAAACTTTAAAAATGCTTAAAAAAAAAAAAAAAAAAAAAAAAAAAAACATGCAATTTTATGAGAAAGTATACAGACTTACAAGGTTTTACACAGCAATGATTAACTTTGAACATCAGGGCACAAGCAACATGTGACTATACATATTCTCATATAAAATTACTAGTAACATAAATTACATTCAAGTAACATAAATTAAAATAACAAAAAATAACAAGTTTAAAAAGTACAATGTTTATTCAAAATAAAAATAAACATTGTACTTTTTAAACTTGTTATTCATGAAAGAATCCTGAAAAAAAAAAATTATAGGTTCCAAAAAATATTTGTCAGCACAACTGTTGATATTATCCAACATTGATCATTCTAATAATAAATCCACATATTAGAATGATTTCTGAAGGATCATGTGACACTTAAGACTGGAGTAACAGCTGATAAAAATTCAGCTTTTCATCACAGGAATAAATTCTATTTTAAAGTATGTTAAAATAAAAAACATTATTTTAAATTGTAAAAACATTTTGCAATATTACAGTTTTATTTCTATATTTTTAATCAAATAAATGCAGCCCTGATGAGCATAAGAGACTTCTTTAAAGACTATTACAAGTCTTACTGACCCCAAACTTTTGAACGGTAGTATATATATATATGTTTGTTTTTACCAGCAATCAAAAATTCCACCAGGCTCAGCTCAGTTATCTTGACAAATTTTTGGGCATCCCCAAGTTTCACCTTAACCAGCATGATCTGTAAGAAGTGACAAGAGTATAACGCAGATTATAGTGTGAAAAATATTTCATACCCAACATATAAATAAATATGCCCACAGTAATACTGCTGCAATAATTTGCATAGTCACCTCAGTTAGATCTAACAACTGCTCATACAAAACAGCAAAAGAAATGTCAAATAATTCAGTAAATACTTACAGTCACTTTTCATCTAGTGATGCCATACAGTTTCTCTGTGAAACAAAAAAAAAGTGACTTAAAAAAATGCAATGGTGGCGATCAAATAAATGTCCTCACAGAATTTGTAAATTATCCTTGTAAACATTTATTCTGTGAGCTGAACAGTGGCAAATATATAGTTTATGTAACATTACAACAGAATACATGTTATATTATTAGCATATTTATTCGGACTGTATCTAACGTCGTAATACATGCTGAAAATCAACTAAACCTACATCAGCAACGATATTACATGAATTACACGTTAAACATTGACATATATGATGCAAACATCTAACTTACAGTCCAAGCTGAAACATCACAATTTCAACTGTCCAACACATAAAAATGCTGATGCCCCATTGTGACGTTAGATAATTCAACATTAAAACAACTAAAACATATTCATGGGATATAATGCCAATTGCAAATGAAAACAAACAAACAAATTAAGTTAGATTATTGTCATAATTTGTTTTAGCATTGCATGACGTGACGAAAAGCAACTCTCCAACGTATGAACTTGCCACGACGTTACCCATTCGGAAGTTCTGAAATAAAATCGACAAAACTACAAAAACTCCATCAAAATACAACATATGCACTAACATTAGTACATTTATTCAGATGACATATTAAAACTGTGTTTTAGTACGTTACTTAAACAAGCTAACCTGTCGATTGGAGCTAAAAGAAAATGGCGACCAGAAAACTCCTGTCCTGTTCAGATCTTCGCAGGGGGTAGATTGAGGGGCGGAGCTTAACACAGTAAAGTTAAGAGAATAAACTGCACAACTGCAGGCTGCAGTTTCAGGACCGCATTTCTTTGTGCTTATTTCAACTACTTATAACATACTACTGGCCAACATATAATTTTTTGTATTCAGCACAAACAGTGCTACAATAATATGTGAGCAAGATGGATGTACATGTTTGCATTTTTTAGAAAAAAAAAAATATATGCGTGGTTAGTAAGTTTTAGGAAAATAAATGTAGCTGAAATAAGGCCATAAAACTCATACTGAATAGCCCTGAGCAAGGCTTTTGAGTAATCACTCTTGTAGGCTAGAATATTTACTTCAAAATGATGTGAAAATGATCGTGCTTACTCTTTCACAGAAAACAATATATTGATGTAAATTTTCTAAGACATGTTTTGTGATAGAAAGCCGTATGTGAGGGAGGGATAATGGCCATGAATATTTAGTGATTCACACCTGAGAGACAAAAGGCCGTCCCCTAATGGCCCATCAGTGTGACTGTCACTATGAGGCAGGTAACAAAGAATGAGAGGAAAGTAAGATAATGGGGGTTTTGGTCGTTTGTATTTTATTTACAACACAATATAATCAAAACATACATAATGATGGTCAAAGATTATTATTGTACTCACTGATCTAACCACAGAGATGTGAACAGACCTTGTGTCATTCCTGTTCAGCAAACCATACCTGATATTTAAGTGTTTGCTGCTTCTTTCCATGGATTCAAGATAAAAAAAAAAAAATAAAAAAAAAAAAAAAAAAAAAAAAAAAACAGTCACAGAGCTTATGTTACTGAAAATCAGTGAAGAATAACATTTGATGTTGGTAAAGCGCTCTCAGAAGTTTGAAGAGACTCCAGTAAAAATCAGCAATATTCATCTGTGGTGCAGATATCAGATCACTAAAAAAGAAAAACAAAAAACACCTCTGAGCATGTTAATATCAGAAGAATCTGTATATAACGATCTTGTAGTCACAGATTCACGCCAACTTTGTATTATGTAAAAAGGACATTTTATATCTGAGAAACAAATTATGGTTTGGCACCTTATAAAACTATTTGGGAACAAATTATTAATAATAAACACGATCTAGACATACTTCGACTCGTAGCATTCATCATGTTACAGTGTACACTCATATTACTTTTATATCGTATTTTGTTTTATATTATATAGAACATGAAAACTTCATCGCGTTGTAAGAAATTTAGATACAATGAGCTACATATCATTTTCAAAATATTTCACTCGATTTCAAACATTTTAGCCAGGAATCATAGTTTAGGAAAACCCAAGCTAGTAAATGTGTTCAAACTTATGTCAAAATAAAGCGTTAACTAATGCAAAAAAAAACATCACTTACTCATCAGACTGATCTCTTCCTCTGGATGAGCTGCGCGTCGCGTTGTTCTTCATCTGATGTGAATTCTGTGTTTTTCCTCTCAGCGCGTCTTTTTTTCTGAAGGTAATTTCTACTGTTTCTCTCAGCGCGTCTTCCAGAAACGAACAGTAGCCGAGATAAACTTGAATGTATGAAATGTCAAGCTTTGTTTACGATGATGTGGGCGCTAACACGCGGCGCCGCGCACGTGGCTATTTATCATATCAAAAGCAAAAGCAGCTCGTGGGCGTGATCACATTAAAAATAATAAGCTCTGAGGGAAAAACTAGGCATCACGTTGGTTTCACGCGGATTACTTTAGCACAGAATATTTGTTTTCGATAAGACTTGATTTATATAAAAGTAGAGATATCAAGCTTTCTATAGATATATCTCTCCTGTCTGTGTGTCAAATATTCACTGAGTTTAGGTTCATTTTATTGACTCATTTCTAAAAGCCGTTCGCGGAGATAGTGAAGACTGAGAAAGCACCCTGTTTATTTTCTTTAATTTAAAGAAGAACACAGTTCAGTTTTTATTGTGAGTGTTCTCAAATAAAAGTATACACTTAATGGTTTCTAATGATGTATAACACTTATTTGTGTGACCAAACTTGACGAAGTATTTTTAGTGTCTTTTGCACTGATCTTAAAAAACGTGAGCTGATCCCCCCAGGGGTTTAAAATTAAGATGGAAAGATTAAAAAAAAATAATAATAGTTTTTGTTTTATGCATGAATCAGGTCTCCTCTAGATGGCGCTGTCACAAAATAGGGTCCTAGAAATGCGGTCCTGAAACTGCAGCCTCCGGTTGTGCAGGAACTTACTATTGAAAGTTAACGACGCAAAAATTAACTCTGCTAATTTTCACCAACACTAGGGGGTATCTTTCACTATTTGTTGTTGAGTTAACTCCTTAAGAGTGAAGACAGAGCAACACTGCCGTATTAACACTGCTGATTTTACTGATAAACATCTTAATATATTGTTACTTTTTTTTTTCTTCCAACACTTTCTCTTATGTGTCTTAAAAGTCAACCTACAATCCATCCATATCCCTAAATATTTTATATACTTGACTTGTTCCAGTACCTGACCATATAGTTTCACTTTGACTTCAGGATTATGATTTTCTCTTCACAAAACAGACTAGTTGAGTTTTAGCAACTGATAATCAGAAACTCCACTTATTGGCTTATTTTTCCACTTCATTAACTGCTGTTTGTGTGACTTTTGTTACATGTGATTCATTACGTCCCTTCTTCCATATCACTCCATCATCAGCATAAAGAGATTTTCCTATATCTACTTTGACATTTTGAAAAACATAATTTATCCTGATGTTAAACAATACTGGACTGATACGCTTCCTCGCGGAGTATCATTATCTATTTTATATATTCTGGAATATGATGATCAACTCTTACCTGAACAGGGCTGTGTTTCTCGATAACACTGTCTCTTAGCGCGATAAAAGACTCTACAGGTAAATCTGAACT
>NW_026127868.1:37307-78691 GCF_022985175.1 Labeo rohita | reverse complement strand
GAGAGACAGACAGAGAATTTGCCTCACGCACTCAAACACACAGAGAAACAGGGAGAGAGAAAGTTTAATCTTTTAATTTCATTATTATTATTATTTATTTAAAGTCTTTATTATTATTATTATGTTTATTATGATATGTACCAGTACTATTGTTTAGAATGTTTATTTATTTTGTCGTGGTTCATTTTTTATTTTCTATAGAGAATGAGATTGACCAAAAATGCAAGCGAACCTTGGAACGCAACCTGATCCCCCAAAAGATGCCCGCCCCGCAACGGATGTGGGGGCCAGACTGTAAAATCTCCAAACATTCCTCAAAGAGCATCATTCGTCTCCTGTCGCCGGACGGTCACGCGCATACGCCGTATTTCTGTAACCCGTCACCGGACGGTCACGCACATACACCATATTTCACTACCCCTAAGTCATACGTTGACGCGACACCTGTTAAACCCGTCATAGGTTGACGCAACACCTGATAAACCCATCAACCGGTTTAACACTGGTAAACCCAGGAGAACAACCAAATTTGGTCCCACTCAGAATACGGACTGTTGAATTTAATATCTAACTTGATTAACTGCCGAGATTCGTTTCTAGTTGAGCGATGGAGCACAGAGTCAGGATCCTGGACCATTGAGACAACCACACACAGAAAAAGTGTAATTCACTCATCATGTCTTATTATGATTGCTAGACTCATCATGTCTTATGAGTTAAGAAGGGCATGGAGCAGAGGATTATACAATCTCACATGGACCTAATTATAATATAACCGAAAATGACTCTCGTCATAGTGTTCATAGTGTTCAGAAAAAGTGTAATTCACTCATCATTTTAGAGTAAAATTAACTTTTCTGTTCGGTATAAGAAGGGCACAGGAGGTCAATTAAAATTAACACTGCTCAACACTGGATATTTGTTACCACAATTTAACACTAAAGGAAATTAACTCTGATTTGTGTTACCACAATTTAACACTGAAGAAAAATTAACACCACATGGTGTTAATATTTCACTTTTGTAGAGTTTATTTACATTTTTATTAGTGAAAAAAATCCCACTTAGAGAGTACAAATTTAAAACCCATTTGGTGTTGTAATAGGTTAAAATGCTGATCAAATAACTCCATAAGTGTCATTATTTCACTCTGTGGTGTCACTACTTTTCTCTGCGACAGTGCAAAATCAACTTTTACAGAGTGTTTTTTGTTTGTTTGTTTGTTTGTTTTTAGATTAAATACATGGAATAGAACTGAGCAGAACAGAAAACAACCTCAACGTACCATTTAAAACATTTATTAAAACACTGTCAGGCTTAAACACATACATGACATCTGAAAAACATCACATCTGCATAAAATGGCAATAGGGCACTATATGCAGTGCAGAATCTGTTGTGCCATACTTCATTTGAAGATCAAATGGTTTGAAATAAAACAGCTCGTTAACATTCACTACCTTTAAAACTCGGTCTGGGTGAGATCTGACTGTAAATACATGATAATGGTCATCAAAACAGAGTGTTTCCATCAGTGTTCCACATAGCAGTACATTTTCATCTTTCACAGCAATAGTCTTGATCTTACAAAACACTGGCATCTCACATGCTACTTCTGTACAGATAATAAAGTCAAGGCGATACTCTGTGCCATGATGTTTGATCCACTTTACAGAATAGACAAGTTCTGATATGTCCAACCCTAGTTTGGAAGCAATGTCCATGCCACCTTTAAGTCCACTGAGTTCAATCATCTTCCCTGGACCAAGGGTCAATCTGTACTGGCTAAATGACTCCCAGTGCATTGCCATACAACTCTGGTGCTTTTTGGCTAGCGTTTTGGTGATGTTTTTGAAGCTTTTTAATTGTGTTTTAAAGAATTTGTGTTTCGCTTCATAACGCATACACCACATGTGCAAAATTGGTCCAATTTTCCTTATACACTGTGGGTAATGTATCATTATGTGATGCTTTGGCAACAGATTTTTTTCGGGAAATAATTTTTTGAATAGCTGGTGATGTTCAGTTATTAAATGTTTAAGATAAATGGTCATGCCTTCTGTTAGGACTGGTGAAAATACGATGTTAACAATCTGTAGAAGTAAAAGCAAAAGATACCAGTGTTTATCATCTCTCTGCACTAAATCACCAAATAACAGAGGCATGTTGCGTAACAAGCACCAAGATTGGATGGCATTTAAACCCAAATCGTTGCTTCCACCAAACAATTTGACCATTGGAGGACGGTTCCTCTGCTGATTGTAACCATAATCAAAAGCATGTATTCTACCAGCAAGATCATCAGCACTCAGAAAGTTATACTCAATGTACTGCAGAACAAGTTTTATCTCTAGTTGAGCAACACCTTCTAAAATGTCGTGCATTATATCCACAGCAAAATTGTTTGCCGTGTTGAAATACTTGAGTGAATTTAACAAACACACCCGTTTGACGCCATAAACATGAGGTAGTGTAGAGTCATCTTGCAACCTTTTACAGTGCAGAGCATGCATCTCAGTTGTTCTTAGTACAATTTCAGGGTTATCTTCAGAAAACACAAATTGAAAGCGATCTTTCTCAAGAACACAGAAACGACAGCAATATTGAGCCCCAAATGACTCCAGAAATCCTAATAAACTGTGTAAGCCAAGGTTATCCCCTGTGACTTGAACAACTGTACCCCTTACACAGTGTCCAGATATCGGATTCTTAACCCCCTCAATCTCAAGAACTTTTAGATCATTTACTAGAGGCTCAATTATAGAATTAAAACCATACCGTCTAATATCCTGTGCATGAAAGAGGGCACATAAATGAATGTTATCCAGTGAGGAGTTAAAAATGGGGGGGAAATTCCTTAATGTAAAATAGATGGCACCCAATTTGTGTATACCTTTTTTGGAACCCAAAGGATTAGCGGTCTCGAAATCATCATAAAATAACTGAATTTGTAAAGCATCTTTTTCTGTGCAAAATAAAGAATTACTTTTAAAATGTGCCGCATCACATAAGTCAACATAAACACCTTCCTTTGGAACATGCCTGGGTTTAAACAAATCAGTAAGATGCGGATTTTGTAAAATTGACTTTAGTGTTTCTAAAATGGGAATATAAGAAAACTTATCTGTTACAACAACTTGATCAAATGTTCCAGTGGTTTTATTTCTCCTGCTATCAAATCTTGTGCCAAGCACTATTTCGGTTGGTTCAACAGTTCCCCATTTCTCTGTAAAAAGTCTCTTTCGTTTGGCTTCCGAATTTAACAAAGTAAATGGATTTTCCAAATGCTGAAATGAACTTTCTATTTTCCTTTTAGTTGCAATGTCATGTGGAGACAGACAGAGCAAAGCTGCATCCTGGGCCTGACTGTGAATCTCAAAAATTATTTCCTCCATAGATGAAACAAAACCACTTACAGCAGACTGACTTAAGCCAGCAAATTTTAGTTGTGCAACAGCAGATGCACACACATCCAAAGTGCTCTTTTTTGACTTTAACAATACAGATGTCATGGCCACTTCTCCAACAGAGCCAATCTGATCAAATGTTTGAGCACTACTTTGTCCTTCTGCCTCAGCAGTCTCACGGTTGTCAATGGTGTCAAAATGCTGGTCACTTTGCTCAGGGTGTTTTGTATTCAAATGTTTTCTAAACCCTGAAAAAGTCCCAAACACAGAACAACACCCTGCCTCTACACATTTAAGGCGAAGATTCTTTCCAGGAACAAAACCATGAACTAATCTGAAGTGCCTAAGAAGCAATTTTGAACCACATAACTCAGCCTGACAAACAAAACACTTCATGAGGGCAGAAAAACTTAGCTACTTAAAATTAGAACCTAGCTAAGAAGCCGTGCTCTGACCTCAGCAACACGAGGACTCTCCTTCACTTTGCCAACATCTATGTTGTACACAGTGGTCTGAATGAAAGTGTACATGTTGTGTAGCATAATGTTGTAAGAGGTGCCAAAAACAAAGTGTGCCTTAAACAGCTCGTCAATGGCACCAAGAGAAGAGGTTGACTTGCATGGAATGGCATGCCGATCAAGAATGATGAAGTACTGGTGAATTGAATTCTTCTGAGATCCCACGGCCAGGAGGTAGGGCTGAGCAACAGATGTAATTTCTCGAAGATGCTCCTCAATGTTTGTTCCACTCTGAGAAAGCCAAGCAAATTGGAAGAGAACTATCACCAATATGTTAAACATAAAACAGAAAAATAAATAAAACAAGAAACAAAAAAAAACAAAAAAAAAAAACAAACCTTCTTGAAGACAACAAGGTGTTTTTCTGCTTGAGAGGCAGACACCTTTCCTGGTCTTTTCCGGCCTTGGGCAGAAGGTGGGATCAGATGCAACAGAAGTATTATAGAAGAGAGGTCGCTGTCCCAACCTGTTTACACACATACATTACGTTAGCTTAATATTTCTAATTAATATTTAAAGTATAAACCTAATCTTAAACATCTTACCTAAGTTAACACCCTCTTCTGAGTCACCAGTAGGAGATTCAGCTGCCAGCAGTAGTTCTTCCAAATCACTGGTGCTTGGAAGCTTTTTGCACTGCTGAATCACTTTTTTCTTGAATGCAGTCGTCCACTTCTCCAGTAGCTTGCCTGACACTCCTTCTCCAAACATTAGAACAAAGTCTTGCTCAATCTAAGAAGAGGCAGAAAAGGATGAGCCAAAATATATTTTTTTTAAGTACCAGACAAATCATTATGGATATAAACCCAAGCAAGCAGTGAATAAACTTACATTTAAACATCAGTACAATTTATTGTATTGTTAAATTGTTAAAAGTATGATTATAAACACTTTACCAAGCCTTTAATGTCTTTGAATCGTGGAAAGACTGTCAATGTATCACTTGACTGCATGGGGTCAAGAACCATGTTGCGGCGATAGTCGAACGTCAATTTCATTTTCTTCTTGATGGCGTCCTCATCAGAAGAATGGCTCATAAATGCAATTGCTTCCTTGCATTCATCCTCACTCAGGGTGGTCTGTGGATTAAACTCTGACTGCCGTCTTATAGTTGGTCCACCAGACCCCGCTTCAGCAGAAGTTCCTTGTCCTGATGATGAACAACAAAACTTTTTAAAAGCTTCAACACTGCTAAAGTTAAATGAAGTTAATCCTTAAAACAGGCAACTCAGCAAGAGAACTCCTGTAAAAGATTGCAGAATGAGCTACATAAAAATCAAAAAAGGTAGATTTCAAAATTTTATTGTGTACCTTCAAATGACGCACGTCTTTCCTTAGCTAAGCCTCTCTGTATAGTTTTGATTCTCCATGCTAAGTACCCAGTCCCGCTTTCGCCATCATAATAATGTTCCTTAGAAAAATAAAAATAAAGATAAAAAGTCTTTAAATTCAGTAGCAAAATACACCACCTGTAGTATGGGTATGTGAGATCAGCAGCATTTAAAATGCAAACACAGAATTAGAATTCAAAGCTGACACTTACGTAGCCATTTTTAGAAAAGGGGTCACTCAGGTAAGGGAACAAAGCCACAATTCCTCTGGCGTATTTTTCTTTCACCTGCCTTGGTGGTGATGTACTGCAGTAAAAAAAAAAAAAAAAAAAAAAAAAAAAAAAAAAGATTTTTAGTGTCCTTTGCATGAATCTAAACAACAACAACAAAAATGTAAAACTATAGAGATCATATTTACACCAGGTAATAATTATGAAGATTACCCATTCTTTTCTGTCATGTCAGCTGTTAAGATGTTAACCATTTTCCTCCTTGTTTCGTCCCCCAGAGACTTAGTTCGGTTGTATTCATTTATTATATGCTCCCCACCAGGTTTCTGGACAAGAATTGTTTCCACCAACTTAAACATAAAAAAATAATAACATAAATAAATATGTGTGTGTGTGTATGTATTATATATATATATATTATTATAATAATAAGTCTCATAAATCAACTTCAGTCATAAAAGTATTAAATAGATTTTAATTTTTAAAATTACACTTATGAGTTTTTTTTTTTTTTTTACTTTTTACCCCCATACCCACCTTTTTAGCTTCATCGTCTAACCTCATTCGTTTACTGGAGGAGCTTTCTTCAATAATGACTGTGTCCTGTGAATCACTGGAGTCAATGGAAGAAGACAGGGACTGATTTGACTGCCCATGAGAGGCTTGTGGAGAGGCAGAACCCAAGTCTGTTTGCAGATAAATATTTATGGTGAATTGTTGTAAATTAGTAGTATTAAATTTCTAATGAGTAATATAATAAATACAAACCTGCACCATGTTTTATTGTAAGAACTCCAACTGAGGGATCTCTGACTACATCCTCAAAAACATCATCATCCACCTCAGTCCCTGATTCATCAAAAACCTTCACATTCTCGGGTACAGATGGAACACCAAACTTTAAAAATGCTTAAAAAAAACAAACAAACAAACAAAAATAAAAAACATGCAATTTTATGAGAAAGTATACAGTCTTACAAGGTTTTACACAGCAATGATTAACTTTGAACATCAGGGCACAAGCAACATGTGACTATACATATTCTCATATAAAATTACTAGAAATTCATCAAGTAACAAAAAAAAAAAAAAAAAAAACATAAAAATGAATGTAATGAAAGTATATATATATGTTTGTTTTTACCAGCAGTCAAAAAATCCGCCAGGCTCAGCTCAGTTATCTTGACAAATTTTTGGGCATCCCCAAGTTTCACCTTAACCAGCATGATCTGTAAGAAGTGACAAGAGTATAACGCAGATTATAGTGTAAAAAAGATTTCATGCCCAACATATAAATAAATATGCCAACAGTAATACTGTTGCAATAATTTGCATAGTCACCTCAGTTAGATCTAATAACTGGTCATACAAAATAGCAAAAAAAAAAAAGTCAAATAATTCAGTAAATACTTACAGTCACTTTTCATCTAGTGATGCCATACAGTTTCTGTTCGAAGTTGCCTAAAATTGAAAATTTAAAACAGCGACAATGTCAATTACATTGCTACACCCAGTTTCATTGTCAAGATTAAAGCACATTTTCGTTATTTTTCTAATATACAGCGTTTAAACACTGCCACTCCTTACAAACATCTGATCATGTCGGCTAATTCTGTGCCTAACATTAATAACATATAACCATAACATTAAGAAAGGTTCGATAAACAATTTAGCGCGCGTTTTATTCCTTCGTTGTGCAGATTTTAACCATGGCTAAGCCCATAGCGCCATCTAAGGTTATGTGACTTAAAAAAAATGCAATGCTGGCGATCAAATAAATGTCCTCACAGAATTTGTAAATTATCGTTGGAAACATTTATTCTGTGAGCTGAACAGTTGCAAAGATATAACGTTAGTTTATGTAACATTACAACAGAATACATATTATATTATTAGCACATTTATTCTGACTGTATCTAACGTCGTAATACATGCTGAAAATCAACTAAACCTACATCAGCAACGATATTACATGAATTACACGTTAAACATTGACAAATGATGCAAACATCTAACTTACAGTCCAAGCTGAAACATCGCAATTTCAACTAACCAACACATAAAAATGCTGATGCCCCATTGTGACGTTAGATTGCTCATCTAGGAGCAGTTCACATGTCGCGCCTAAAAACGCGTTCTTTCCAAAGCGCTAAGTTACGCTCCCATGGCGTCTGTCGTTACTAGGCAACCATGGCCTACGCTCTCCATGAAGACAAGTTAGTTTCAGCAAATGATAAATGGCTTTCTAGCACTGCCCTGCTACAAAATGTATTTTAAAAATGTCTATCCCTGTACAGCTATGATCAGCTGTTTCACCGTCTTGGCTGAGTTTTCAATGTTGTTTCTATAAAGGATGAAGCTGATTGGTTGGTTCGTGTCACATGACCCGAGGTGCGCTTTTAACAATTCAGCTAAAATAAGAATAAGATAAAGATAAAAATAAGATAATTATTTATAAGCTTGTGTGTACGCATTAATTTGGCGAATTTATGTATGTGTGTGCATCTGTCTGCGTGTTCATTAATTTAAAAATTAATACGCTATAAATAATTTTATCTGAGGGTGCTTTTGCTTTTGTTTGGGGGTGCTTACCCTCAAGCACCCCCGTAGAACCGGGCCTGGTTAGATAATTCAGCATTAAAACAACTAAAACATATTCATGGGATATAATGCCAATTGCAACTGAAAACAAACAAACAAATTAAGTTAGATTATTGTCATAATTTGTTTTAGCATTGCATGACGTGACGAAAAGCAACTCTCCAACGTATGAACTTGCCACGACGTATTTTTGTGTACGTAAGTGTAAAATTGACGGACTGTCATTTAAATGTACCATATCTAAGCCTACTGTTCACTTAGACGAGTCTTTCAGTCTTTATTTTCTATGGGCCGCTCTTCAGCACCGCTGACTAACGTTAACTGTTACCGTTAATACCGTTATCTGTATGACGTCATTTGCGCAGATCTGCTAGGATTGAGAAAACCTCACATTCATGTCGGTCAAGGTAACGTTAGTTAAAAAAAATATATTCATTTTACACTTATCAACAATAATATTTTCACACTTAAGTGTGTCAGAAAGTCTCACAGATTTGAGAGAGCGCTGGACACTGACGCACACTGAACGCGCGCGCGCTCTCTCTCTCTCTGTCTACGTGTGTGAGCGAGCGAGAGACAGAAAGACTCACAAGCCAATGTAGCCTATCCTTATCATAATACTAATACTAATAATAATAATAATTATTTTTTTTATTAATAACAAATTACAATAAAAGTAAAAGATTTAGGCCTGTGTATACAGCAGGGAAGAAAAAAAAAGTCATATTCAAGTAAAATAATTATATTCAATAACGAAAATATTCATTCTTTTTTCTTTCTTTTTTTAGGTTGTCATCCGATTGTTGTAAGTGATCAATCTAGTCATTCTGCATCTTGGACTTGTCATGTTCAACACACTGGTTCGTCAGTAATCATTTATTAAAAATCAGTACATTTCAATTTGTACAGATATATGCATCTTACTGGTACTGAGTGATTCTTTTGTTTTTATCCCCTTTGTTTTTGTGTCAGTAGCTGCTGCACCCCAAAAGCTCCACAGCATTGAGTGTCTTTGGCTTTGTAAGTATATTTTTTTCAGCTGACTGTCAAACACATTCACAATATTTCTATGCAGCAGTTTTAATTCATGTATTCATTAGTGGTTAGTGAAATGTAATTATTTAATTACACAACACAGTATGTGAATGTAATGTGCCTTCCTGCTATACTACTTTTAATCTTTTATATATATATATATATATATATATATATATATATATATATAATTTATTTATTTTTTTGTCAGATTTGTCAAGATCATCTGAAAAGAGTGCCTCTGTGCCATGTAAGTAATTGAATGTTATTTTGCTATAGAGTAGATGTGAAGAGTTCAGATGCAAAACCAGCTAAATCCATCTGACGTCTTTCTTTAAAAAATGCATTTTTATCAGGCTCAGATGTTTCTATGTAAGTACTGGTACTTCTGATTGGGCTGAGGCTGGTATTTTAGCGAGTTAAGTATTTGATGGACACATTATATGTGTCAAGAGCATTCACTCAGTATCATTATATCATTTTTGACAGAGATGGCTTTTAGCTGGTTTTGCACCTGAACTCTTCGTGTGTAAATGTATGTTTTCTTTTAGGAAATTAACATAGGCCATAATTTTGTTGTTCTGATCGAGTCTGATCGGGTGTTGTGAGTGGTCAATTATAGGGCCAAAATTAATATAATTAATTAGACTGACATTTTACATGTAACATTTTGAATACTCTATTACTCATATAGCTGTAAACTGCACCATTTCAAAGGCTGTGATATTCGCCAAAGTGTGCATTGCCAAGTAGTGCAGGGTGCCCAAACTTTTATAGACTTTTTCTCTTTTTTGTCATTTTTGTCATTTTAAAAACAAATATACAACATAATAAAGTCTGCAAAAAGTAAAAAGTGGTCTAAATACTTTTTAAAATGACTAACCACATAAAGTGTTTTTTTTTTTTTTTTTTTTTTTTTTTTTTCTTCTCTACTTCCTAGCTGGTCTTTATGCTAAGCTTCATGTTTAAACAGGCAAACTTGTGTCACATACACAAGACTGACTTTTTTAAACAATATATTTTCTGCAAATACTGCAGTTTGCTGGATGGAGAACCAGAGAAGTTTATAAACAGATGGCATGGTGGAAGAAGCGAGCAGGCCCTACAACAACAACAACAACAAAAAATCTTTCTGAGGTATGCTACAAATGTTGTTAACATTTACCATTGAGATCAAATGAGATCTGACTAACATATTGTTTCAGTATGTGTCCCCTCTTTATGTCTCTCTTTCATTTATTCTGTCCCTCTTTTAGGATAAACTTGAGGTCCTGAGGGGAGTTTCTATTGTGCTTTTATGCATTTGTTGATGTCATTTTTTCAATATTAAATTCAAATACATTTTTCTTGTACAGTATTTATATGGTGTCATTCTTACTTGGGATAGGGGGGAGGTACATGTGTGTGTGATATTTGTGGAAATAACATTGTTAAAAAAAACTGGAGGAAGTCTTTAATAATACGTTTTTTGTAGTTTTTAGCGAACCAATTAATAGGCTACTTTAGCAAACCAGCTAATATTGCTCTGGTTAATTTTGTTGTTCTTTATTAATTAAATAAATATAGGTCTGTATTTCATATACATTTCCATTTGGAATCCAGACTCGGGCCAGTACCGGCTAATTGTACAATCTATGCTGTTGTGACTGTGGCCCGATGCCGGCAGTGTCGGTTCAGTTTCGGCAGCCGGACTCGGGCCAGCGTACTCGGGCCGATTCTGGCGCGTCATTCACTCCCGTGATTCACACGAGTCCGGTAACCGCATCTGGCCCGAGTCATTTCTTCCGGCTTGCCGGATTCGGGCCGTTATTGGGCCAGATCATTTTGGCTATCTGGGTACCTATTCGGCAGTTCCGAAATTAAACCGACGAAACTACAAAAATTGCATCAAAATACAACATATGCAGTAGCATTAGTACATTTATTCAGATGAAATATTAAAACTGTGTTTTAGTACGTTACTTAAACAAGCTTACCTGTCGATTGGAGCTAAAACAAAATGGCGACCAGAAAACTCCTGTCCTTTTCAGATCTTCGCAGGGGGTAGATTGAGGGGCGGAGCTTAACAGAGTAAAGTTAATGACGCGGAAATTAACTCTGCTAATTTTCACCAACACTAGGGGGTATCTTTCACTATTTGTTGTTGAGTTAACTCCTTCAGAGTAAAGACAGAGCAACACTACGGTATTAACACTGCTGATTTTACTGTGTACCCACACAGAAAAGTTTACACAGATTTTTACACAGATAAGATTCTGTCTTATTTTTTTTTACTAGTTTAAAAATGTTTTCTTTAGCATGATTGAGTACTCAAAATAGAATATAGCTGCAAGCAGCGATGACGGGCCCTCGCTGCCAGCGCATCCGCAACATGGTGCCATCAGAAAAACGGTGCCCAGCGGGCACATGCATTAACAGTATCCCAGTACCAGTTTGGATTGAAGGATTACAGCAATGAAAGGGTTAAAATCAAAATGCTTTTAAGTCATTCTGACACACTGAGAATGAGCTGAAAAAGATTCCTTATCCTATGAGGTCATCTTGTGTTCATCCTTGGTATTACAGTCTTCATCTGCCAGTTTACTAATGTGATATTTCAAATGTTTTTGCAGTCTCTGAAAACATGATAAACATATTTCCTAAGAATGACTTGTTTTTCATATGTAAAAAGTTGTTAAGAATTAGAATAATGCACTTTAAATGCACTCTGTCCCTCTCTCTCTCTCTCTCTCTCTCTCTCTCACACACACACACACACACACACACACAGCCACTTAACTACCCCCAGTCACACTTACACACACACATACTCACACTTAATCCCTTCCCCCCTACACAGAGTTAGAGTGAGAGAGCTATAGTGAGATCAGATGTTTAATAGTTTTTTAATTTTCTATTTTTTGTAGACTATTTTATATCGATGGAATTAAGCATTTATTTTTCAGAATGACTAGTTCTATGTATGTAAAAAGTTTTGAAGTGTTTGGATGCTGCATTTGAAAGATTATGGCTATGTTTTTTACTGCCAATTTAAAAATCACTATAAATTAACCGTTCAAGATATCCCAAATCCGCTCACAATTTAACATCTTCATTATGTTGGCATCATGTTGACAAAGTTTGGTGTGACCTACTTATTCCTGATTGGAGGAGTATGAATTTATTTATAGCCTGATTTTTCCAAAAATCCACATTCAAATCAAAATAGCAGACTTCCTGTTGGTCGCAGCTAATGGGTGTAAATTAGAAAGTTGTCCGGCTTGATGAGACCAATATACATACCGAGTTTGGTGTCTGTAGCTAAAATGAACCCCCCCACTTTTGACAAAAGGTGGCGCTATAGAGCGCTTCCTCCACGCCCATTTATGACCTTTTGCCAGTGTCTAACTGTCATTAATACTGATGTGTGTCTTGAGTTTCATGAAAATCCAACCTTATTAACTGCCCCAAAAACACAGGAAACAAATGTTAAAGTTTGACACGTTGCCATGACAACAGCATTTAATGTATCAACGACCCCTTTACAGATTCTCATCGGCCGTGTTTTGACATTATTCTGATGAAGTTTGAAGCAAATCGGGTAAAATTAACCATGTGATATCAAAGCACTTTTAAAAGAGACACACTTCCTGTTGCCAGTTGGTGGCGCTATAACTTACACTCCTAATAGTCACATCTATGTGATCGGCATCATACAACAGACCAACCGCTGAAGTTTCATCAGAATCAGACAATGTGTGCAATAGTTATTAGCCATTTCCTGTTTCTCATTTCTCGCCATAAATTTGTCGGCTCGCCACGGCCAAACCGTTCGAGATATCAAAAATCCCCTCACAATTTTTCATCCCCAATGTCTTGAGATCAGGTTGACTGAGTTTGGTGGCAATTGGGTAAAAAACCTAGGACTAGTATATCAAATTCCAGAGCATGCGTTTTTGACAAAACCCAGAATAACCAACTTCCTGTTGGGATTAGCTAATGACATAGAGTGCAAAAGTTGTTCAGATTGATGAGTTCTATATGTGTACCGAGTTTCATATGTGTAAGTGCAAGTATGTTTGATATTTGGCTCTCCAAATTCCAGGGGGCGCTGTAGAGTCCCTTTGCCACGCCCATGTACCAGTCTCTGCCCGGCTCTAATGGCCGCAGATTCCAAGGTGTGTGCCAATTTTCAAGAGTTTTTGAACATGTTAAGGGCCCCAAAACCCCCCCAAAACCTTGAAAAAAAAATGAGTCGTAAGAAGAAGAACAATAACAAAGAATCCTTAGAAAAACAAAAGGGCCTTCGCCCTTTAGGGCTTCGGGCCCTAATAATCCTTAGGGGATCAATAGGGCCTTCGCCCTTTTAGGGCTCGGGCCCTAATAATCCTTAGAAGAACAATAGGGTCTTCGCCCTTTTAGGGCTCGGGCCCTAATAAGAATCCTTAGAAGAACAATAGGGCTCTCGCCCTTTTAGGGCTCGGGCCCTTATAATCCTTCGAAAAACAATAGGCCTCTCGCCCTTTCAGGGCTCGGGTCCTAATAATTAGAATAATCCTAAGGAAAACAATAGGGCTCTCGCCCTTCTAGGGCTCGGGCCCTAATAAGAAGAACTCTTCATGAAATTGTCCATGAATTAGTGTAATAATTTGTGTAGAGTAGTCTAGAAGTTTTTGGACTACATATGAGCAAAGTAACAACCTAAACACCATAACTGTGAACAACCACAATTGCTCATTTTCTTTAGTAATCCAATCAGCAAATCATCTGCTTTCAGGTTTGTATATTTGTAACTAGAGCAGAATGGCTCATTTAAGCACAAATGTAAAGTTTAAAACCCTTGTGCATAACGCAGCTGGTGTTGAGGCAGTGGTGGCTGGAGTCACAACTTTCCTGTTACATGCATTTGTGGGAAGAGGTCATGCTGGCTTCATTTAATAATAGGCTACATTTAAAAATAATTGGCAACATTGCTGTATTTTCATCCTGTGAGTGTAGAGTCCGGTCTCAGAGTGAGTCACATTTTGTCTAAACTGAATCTGGTGGATGCCTGTTGGTGTTTGTTTGGTATAAGATTTATTTTGTCATGAAAATAGAAAAAATTCATTTGTTATCAATCTCAGATTAGATGTCACACAAAACTATGTTTTAAGAATACACTCCCAAACAATATATTTCTGGCAGATGCCTGACTACAAGGGAAGTACAGTACTTAATGTTTGAACAAGGCATCCATCATCAGAAGGCCTAAAAGTCTAGGGAGACTTTATGATTAGCCCCATGATGATTCTTGGGAGTTAACAGCTGGATTCACATACATCAAGAAATGCAGAGAGAATGTGAGAACTAGGTCAAATTAAACAAAAAAAAAAAAAAAAAAAAAAGACAGAAAAAACAGGAATAGAGCTGTCTCTCTTGAATGTGGTGAAGCTTCTGTTCCCTTTAAGTGTGTTGTTGCCAGAGAGAAACTCAGCTTTTAATGCTAAGGTTACAACCACAGTCAGTGTTGGTCCTTTTTCGGGAGTTGGTATAGGGTGTTGCACCATGGGATAAAGTTGACCAGTAAACCTCCTATTATGTAGTTACTCTGTATTACAGTCTTCATCTGCCAGTTTACATCTGTGATATTTTAAATCTTTTTGCAGTCTCTGAAAACATGATAAACATATTTCCTAACAATGACTTGTTTTTCCATATGTAAAAAGTTGTGAAGATTTAGCATAATGCACTGTAAATGCACTCTGTCTCTCTCTCTCTCTCTCTCTCTCTGTCTGTCACGCACACACATACACACAAGCACTCAGGCACAAACCACCCCTCTCCACACACAGAGTTAGAGTGAGAGAGTTAGAGTGCGATCAGATGTTGAATAGTTTTTTAATTTTCTTTTTTTTTGTAGACTTTTTTATATCGATGGAAGTAAGCATTAATTTCTCAGACTGAGTAGTTCTATGTATGTAAAACATTTTGAAGTGTTTGGATGCTGCATTTTAAAATTACGGTCATGTTTTTTTACTGCTATTTTCATAAATCACCATAAATCAGCCGTTCAAGATATCCCAAATCTGCTCACAATTTAACATCTTCAGTATGTTGGCATCATGTTGACAAAGTTTGGTGTAAATTCATTGTTTTTTGTAGGAGTAGTATTCATTCATTCACAGCTATATTTTTTCAAAAATCCACATTCAAATCAAAATAGCAGACTTCCTGTTGGTCGCAGCTAATGGATGTAAATTAGAAAATTGTCTGGCTTGATGAGATCAATATACATACCGAGTTTGGTGTGTGTAGCTCAAAGTAACCCCCCCACTTTTGACAAAAGGTGGCGCTATAGAGCGCCTCCTCCACACCCATTGATGAGCTTTTGCCAGTGTCTAACTATAATTAATACTGATGTGTGTGTTGAGTTTCATGAAAATCCAAGCTTATTAAGTGTCTCAAAAACACAGTAAACAAATGTTAAAGTTTGACACGTTGCCATGACAACAGCATTTAATGTATCAACGACCCCTTTACAGATTCTCATCGGCCGTGTTTTGACATTATTCTGATGAAGTTTGAAGCAAATTGAGTAAAATTAAGAGACTGATTTACAAGCATTTTGAAAACAACACACTTCCTGCTGCCAGTTGGTGGCGCTATAACTTTGACTCCTAATAGTCACATCTATGTGATCGGCATCATACAATGAACAAACTCCTGAAGTTTCATCATAATCAGACAATGTGAGCAGTAGTTATTTGCCATTTCCTGTTTCTCATTTCTCGCCATAATTTCGTTGCCTCGCCACGGCTAAACCGTTTGAGATATCAAAAATCCCCTGGCAATTTTTCATCCCCAATGTCTTGAGGTCATGTTGACCGAGTTTGGTGGACGTCGGAATAAAGCCATCCGAGGAGTATATCAAATTCCAGAGCATGCGTTTTTTACACAGCCCTGAATAACTCACTTCCTGTTGGGATTAGCTAATGACATAGAGTGCGAGAGTTGTTCGGCTCAGTGAGATCTACATGTGTACCGAGTTTCATATGTGTATGTGCAAGTATGTGCGGGATATACATCAAGTTTCGGAAGGTGTTCCAGGGGGCGCTGTAGAGCCCCTGTGCCACGCCCGGGTCCCAGTCTCTGCGGCATCCTAATGACCACAGATTCCAACGTGTGTGCCGATTTTCAAGAGTTTTTGAGCACGTTAAGGCCCCCAAAACCCCCCGAATAGTCAAAAAAAAATAATAATAATAAAAAAAAAAAAAAAAAATATAGCTGCAAGCAGCGATGGGCGGGCCCTCGCCGCCAGCGCATCCGCAACCCTGGTGCCATCAGAAAAACGGTGCCCGGTGGGCACATGAATTGACAGTAACCCTGTGGCAGTTTGGATTGAAGGGTTACAGCAATGAAAGGGTTAAAAGCAAAACGCTTTTAAATCATTCTGATAGACTGAGAATGAGCTGAAAAAGATTCTTTATCCTATGAGGTTATCTTGTGTTCGTACTCGGTATTACAGTCTTCATCTGCAAGTTTACATCTGTGATATTTTAAATCTTTTTGCAGTCTCTGAAAACATGATAAACATATTTCCTAACAATGACTTGTTTTTCCATATGTAAAAAGTTGTGAAGATTTAGCATAATGCACTGTAAATGCACTCTCTCTCTCTCTCTCTGTCACGCACACACATACACACAAGCACTCAGGCACAAACCACCCCCCCCCCACACACAGAGTTAGACTGAGAGAGTTACAGTGAGAGCAGATGTTTAATAGTTTTTTAATTTTCTATTTTTAGTAGAGTATTTTATATCAATTGAACTAAGCATTTATTACTCAGAATGACTAGTTCTATGTATGTAAAAATTTTTGAAGTGTTTGGTTGCTGCATTTTAAAATTACGGTCATGTTTTTTACTGCTACTTTAATAAATCACCATAAATCAACCGTTCAAGATATCCCAAATCCACTCACAATTTATCATCTTCAGTATGTTGGCATCATGTTGACAAAGTTTGGTGTGAACTACTTATTCCTGCTTGGAGGAGTATGAATTTGTTTATAGCCAGATTTTTCCAAAAATCCACATTCAAATCAAAATAGCAGATTTCCTGTTGATCGCAGCTAATGGGTGTAAATTAGAAAGTTGTCCGGCTTGATGAGACCAATATACATACCAAGTTTGGTGTCTGTAGCTAAAACTAACCCCCCAACTTTTGACTAAAGGTGGCGCTATAGAGCGCCTCCTCCACGCCCGTTTATGAGCCTTTGCCAGTGTCTAACTATCATTAATACTGATGTGTGTATTGAGTTTCATGAAAATCTAAGCTTATTAAGTGGCCCAAAATCACGGGAAACAAATGTTAAAGTTTGACACGTTGCCATGGCAACAGCATTTAATGTATCCACAATCCCTTTACAGATTCTCATTGGCCGTGTTTTCACATTATTCTGATGAAGTTTGAAGCAAATCGAATAAAATTAAGAGGCTGATTTAAAAGCATTTTAAAAATGACACACTTCCTGCTGGCAGTTGGTGGCGCTATAACTTTGACTCTCAATAGTCACATCTATGTGATTGGCATCATACAACGAACAAACTCCTGAAGTTTCATGAGAATCAGACAATGTGTGGAATAGTTATTAGCCATTTCCTGTTTCTCATTTCTCGCCATAAATTCGTCGCCTTGCCACGGCCAAACCGTTTGAGATATCAAAAATCCCTCCGCAATTTAGCATCCCCAATGTCTTGAGGTCATGCTGACCGAGTTTGGTGTCTGTCGGAATAAAGGCCTCCGAGGAGTATATCAAATTCCAGAGCATGCGCTTTTTAAACAGCCCTGAATAGCTCACTTCCTGTTGGGTGGAGCCTATTACATGAGTGCGAAAGTTGTTTGGCTCAATGAGATCTACATGTGTTCCGAGTTTCATATGTATACATGCAAGTATGTGTGGGATATACATCAAGTTTTCTGACTGCGTTGCAGGGGGCGCCGTAGAGCCCCTGTGCCACGCCCGGGTCCCAGTCTCTGCGACGTCCTAATGGCCGCAGATTCCAATGTGTGTGCCAATTTTCAAGAGTTTTTGAGCATGGTAAGGGCCCCAAAACCACCAAAAACATTGAAAAAAAAAAATAATAAATAATAATAATAATCCTTAGAAAAACAATAGGGCCTTCGCCCTTTTAGGGCTCGGGCCCTAATAATCCTAAGGAAAACAATAGGGCCTTTGCCCTTTTAGGGCTCGGGCCCTAAATAATAATAATAATAATCCTTAGAAAAACAATAGGGCTCTCGCCCTTTCAGGGCTCGGGCCCTAATAATAATAATCCTTAGGGGATCAATAGGGCCTTCGCCCTTTTAGGGCTCGGGCCCTAAATAATAATAATAATAATCCTTAGAAAAACAATAGGGCTCTCGCCCTTTTAGGGCTCGGGCCCTAATAATAATAATAATAATGTCAGGAACGAGATCGGGATCCAATTGCAGGTGCAACAAAATTCAATATTTATTTGAAAACAAAAATGTTCAGACAAAAAAGTCAGCAAAGCAGCAATAACAGCCAGCAAGTGGTCGGACGGATCAGCGCGGAGCACTTGTCCGCTTCAGCAAAGCCCACAGGAACGAAAGGCGGCAGGGCGGCGATGAATAGCCGCGGCTGAATTCCGGAGGGAGCGCGGCGTGCGAGCAGGGAGAGAGCAGGCGGAACTGCCGTGAAAAGAAGGGAATCCTGGCGGAGTAGAGCCAAAGCGGGGAGCAGGAGAGAATCCTAAAGGGCAGGCCAGCGAAAAACAAAAGTTGAAAAAAGACAGGAGCGCTAGACCAGCAGGACTAGGGAAAATACGGCAACTTGATGACAAGGCAAGAGAGTCAGAGCTTCCACACATAGAATAACGGACTGACGCAAGACAGAAAACACAAGGGCTTAATAAAGGGGAGAAAATTAGGACCAAACAGGGTGCAGGTGACGGGGAAAATTAGCTAACAAGGATAACAAGAGGGGCGGGGTGGACACCACAATGAAAGCGCAGCACATGGCGAGCTGTCAAAACAAATGAACGTGCTCCAGGACAACAAGGCACCCGAACAACAAACACGACAACAAAAACCTAGGCAGACCACACCGAGATCGTGACAAATAATAATAATAATCCTTCGAAAAACAATAGGGCCTTTGCCCTTTTGGGCTCGGGCCCTAATAATCCTAAGGAAAACAAATAACCTTTGATGATAAAATTCGGAGACACCCATCTCACCTTGCGACGATTGGTAGAACTGTCAGGAATTTCTCCTTTTAAGAGAAACCTTTGAAGCTGTGTGGAAAATGCAAAAGAATCCATATCACTAGAAGACGTCGTAAAAAGTTGGCGGTGACAGGAAGTGGCAGCAACCGTCCGCATGCGCAGAGCAAAACTTGTGATTCCGCACATGCGCAGTACAAATGGTGTTTCAGGTACGGATCGGGTAGTGACACCCCCTCAACCAAGCGTATTTGCTGAGTGGGTTGCCATGTCTGCGTAATTCAATCAATCAATCAATTAAACTTTATTAAGGACACACAGACAATACAATAGACTAGATAAACAACAATAAAACAACTTTAAAAAAAAAAACAAAAAAAAAACAGACAGAATCCACAACATCACATATTTTCATATAGACTAAAACGCCAACGGTTCCACAAACTGGAAAAAAAATCTGACAGAACTAAGTGCCGGTGTTATGGATTAACTGGGGATCATGTTAACTGGGGATGCGCGCATGCACGCAAGTATGTTTACCTGGATTTCCAGCAGATGTTAGACGAAGACAGATTCGTCACATGCGAAATTGCACAGATCATATAATTAAAAATGTGTTTCACCAGTAGTATACATTTGGTATGCAAAATAAAGTGCTTTGATTTTGCCGTGTTCGTGTCTGCATATTTCACGCAGTTTTAAGGAAGTTTACCATGCTCCCATGTCTCGCTCACAAACCACGTCCACGTTAACATGGGACAATTGTTGCAATGAATGGTCAAACTCCTCAAAGAACTGAAGTGAAAGTATTGTTGTTTCAGTATCTCTGTATAGCATTGTGTCTGTAGTGTGCTGTGTCATATGTGTTCTAATGAACAAATATAGATTAAGTTAAAATTAGTGGTATGCTACCTAAAGCAAACAAGAATTGCAAAGTCCATTATGTTTTTATTGACAAGTCTTGTTAATTGATCTTGAGTTTACTATTGTTCCTAATCAAATTATTAATGTTCTGAGTTATTACTTAATATTAAAGAAAAGAAAAAGAAGAAAAAAAAAAAGAACAGATGCTTTGTCTTGCGTTTAAGGGATTTTACACTTTTATTATTATTATTATTTCCTGAGATCTCTTGATTGCTCTGATGCCTCTGTATCCTCTTCCCTGGACATATGACTGATTTTGAATAGGCTTAGATCTCTGTTTAGACTGTTTAGTTTTTTACATACTACATCCTTGGCTCTCGTCAGACTACTTGTGTTTCTAACAGTAGAAAACATGATGAACAGATTCAAAAGCCAAACTCTATAATATGTGTGATGAACACAGGAATGTATTTTTTATACAATTCATATTAGCTATATGTATGTAACATTTGTGGCATGTTTACGTTTACAAGGTGATAAAGTTTTTGACAAGTGTTTAACAATTAAAAATGAGCCATGCTGTAGGGAACTTTCTTACCGAATCAAGTTCCTTTGCCAGTTTCCATACTGCCTTTTGTCCTGTGATAACCATTCAGTGGCAACTGCAACTATTTCATGTTGAACATATGATACTGTGATGATGAATTATTACATATATGATTAATATTCCAAGAGACAGTATACATCACTAACCTCATAGTCCTTTGGCACCTCACATGAATAGGGTATCTCTCTCCTAAACATCAATTAGAATAGGATAAGCTTTATTATGTACTTTATTGCAGACTTATTAAACTGTAAATATGACACATATTCAGTTTTATAAGTGAAATGTAATGAGCAGGGGCCTCTTTATATGCAATATAACTTTGAATTATGCCAGTTATCTTCATTTCAGTGGTAACAACCTCACTAACACCTGTAAAGAGATGACAACAACCCCTGCAAAAACTTCACATGATCCCAACTCTGAATTAGCATGCAAACTGCAAAATTATCATTATGATCACAATATGTAATCAATGCCTTAAAATGTTTCTGCTTAACTGAATGATGTTAATTAACCAGATCCAGTCTGTATCCAGACTAGATGATGGATCAGAACCACAACCTCTCTGAAGACCATGTCAGCTGAGACCATGACAACTAGATGTGCCCTAGAGACAGATCCATCTTGTCACAAGACAGCCATTGACACAACTGAACTGAGCTGGACGATGACTTCACTGACTCTACGAAGAGCTGACTTTAACAGAAAAAATGTACTGTTTACTTTTAGAGCTGCTTTTCAGGATAATTAAATTTTGTTTGCATTACTGACACACTGTAAAGCTGCTCCTACTGTAATAAGCACAATATAAATAAAGGTGACTTGACTTGATAGACCTTCGTTAAAAAAAAACATTTCTGCCATATGCGACCCTGGACCACAAAAAAATAAATAAATAAATAAATAAAAATAAATCTAAAAAAAAAAAATCTTAAATAGCACAGGTATATTGTTTGTTTTGTTTGTTTTATTAGTAATATGCATTGCTAAGAACTTCCATCTGGACAACTTTAACTGCATTTTTTTCAATATTTAGATTTTTTATTTATTTTTTTATTTTTTTGCACCCTCAGATCACAGATGTTAAAGTAGTTGTAACTCAGCCAAATAACTATTCTAAAAACCATACATCAATAGAAAGCTTATTCAGCTTTTTGCTGATGTATAAATCTCAATTTCAAAAAATTTACCCTTATGACTGGTTTTGTGGTCCACATATGGACATTACACTGACATGTGTCATTTCTGACATAGCAGATTTCTCTTCCTAGTAACAGAAACATGCATTTTATGTAATGCTGCTTTGAAGCTACAGTATATGTATTGTTAAAATACAGATAATTCACTGCAGCCTATCTGTGTCACTAATTCGATATTATAGGCACAATGCAAAACTATAGCTTATCACTTATTCTTTATCAATATTTAAACAAAAGAAAATAAATAAAGTTATTAAAGTGCTTGATGTCCCTTTAACTACAGCAATATTCCTACTTTAATACACAAATTAAAGATTTTTTTTTTTTTTTTTTTTTTTTAATTACTGCACATACAGGCGTTATACAAAGTAAATACCTTATTGATAATTATTATTAAAAAAAAAAAAAAAGTAGCCTAAACAAAACAATCTGGGCGTGGTCTGTGAGACGCTACATGAAAACAGATTAAACTTCCCTTAAACGGCGTCTGATACATTGAAATAGTGAAAGGGAAAACAACAGAGTCCAATAATGATAAAAACATTCACAAATAATGTGGAAAGCTTTGAAATCTGTTCCGTAGAAAATTCCATGTGACGAATTTGTGGCCGTCCAACATCTGCTGCAATCTCAGGTAGAACGATTTGCGTGCACGCGCATATCCCCAGATAACATGATCCCCAGTTGATCCATAACACTGGGTTCGTCAGTGTTAAAATTATACTGTTTGCAGAGTCTGATAACCTACACCTGTACATCAAATTACGCAACACAGCAGAGCAAGTTGGCACACCCGCCCGAACAAATATGTGGCTTGGACTGCTCCATCGTGGAACCTTAAGCAACAGCCTCAATCCGGCATTATATGCTACACAAAGTTTCTACATGCTACTCCTTCTATAACACCGCCACAAATGGGCAGTATACATAGGGGTACAAAATGCTCTAAAAAGTGCAATCTTAACAGATTCTGAGCACATACTAAATTTGGGCATCAGCATGTTCACTTGAGCATACATCAGACGACACTGTCTGTAAATGTCCCTATCGTCAGACAAGTCATCAGTTATACAGTGCCCCAAGTATTTAACCTCCTAATAAAATTATTCTCCCCCTTCCGTTAATGTTCTGTGGTTATAATTATCCTTAAATTATTGTTTCTTTGTTTTTATCTAATGTCTGAGTTTATGCAGTTAAATTTTGCGTATACATTTTAGTCTAATCTGTAGGTGCAGACAGATAAAACTCAATAACTCATATTATAACTACATGTGACCCTGGAACACAAAAACAGTCTTATGTTGCACGGGTATATTTTAGCAATAGCCAGAAATACATCTGATGGGTCAAATTTATCGATTTTTTTAATGCCAAAAATCATTAGGATATTAAGTAAAGATCATGTTCCATGAAGATATTTTGTAAATTTCCTACCGTAAATATATCAAAACGTAATTTTTGATTAGTAATATGCATTGCTATGAACTTCATTTGAACAACTTTAAAGGCAATTTTTTCAATATATTTTGATTTTTTTCTGCACCCTCAGATTCCAGATTTTCATAATCATAAACATGTAATTCACAGACTTTTTTCCAACTTCCAAGTTGATGGTAAGCAAACACTACTCTAAGTGATGTTCATATCTACTGACAGTGAGATATATACAAAGACCTGATACAAAGTTAATACTTTTCAAAAAATTACAATGTTAAAAATTACCTGTTCTTTAATGTCAGTTTAAATGGACCTATTTCTTGTATTGGGCCTTCAGAACATCTTTGCTTTATTTATTTATTACATTGGTGTGGGATATTAATGAATAGACTAGAACAATTGCTGACAATGCTGGTAACATTCTTTTTTACTATTATTATTTTTACAGATTTCCTGTGATGACTGTAGGCAATGGTTCCAGGAAGGAAAAAGGAAAGGAAAGGACGTGGTGTGGCGTGTGGCCAAGTATGGTGACCCATACTCGGAATTTGTGCTCTGCATTTAACCCATCCATGTGCACACACACACAGTAGTGAGTAGTGAACAAACATGCACACACACACACCGTGAACACACACCTGGAGCAGTGGGCAGCCATATTGCTATTGCTGTGGCGCCCAGGGAGCAGTTGGGGAATCGGTGACTTGCTCAAGGAACTCACCACAGTTATGGTATTGAGGGTGGAGCGAGCGCTGGTTATTTCCCTACTGTAGAATAAGGTTGAATAATATACCTGTGAAATATTAATTTTCATTTATTTTACGATGCAACTGTTTTACAGTATATGGCTATTACTGTCATAGGAATAAAATATAAAATTATTTTTACTATTATATTCTAATTAGTTTGGCTTCCAAATTCACCAGTGTGAATGTAATTTAGACGGAGCCACTATATCACAACTAAAAAGAGGATTGAGTCCACTTTAAACCTCAAGTACAAGTCAATTCACCAGCTTTTTCTTTGTTTAGTTTGCACACTGAACCTGTGTTGGAGCTCTTCATTTTGAAAACTCAAAGTGCACCAGATGAATTTAACTTTAAAATGTACAACATTTTATTGCGTGCTCCTAGAGGGGGACATTGGCCCACTTCACAGTCTCATAATATATATTGTTGTTTGTTTCTTCAGGTGTGTCTGGTGTTTATACAGACAGAGTGTCAGTGTCAGTGACGGAGGGAGATTCAGTCACTCTACACAGTGAGATTGAAAGAAAACACCAAGAGAGTATGAAGTGGTATTTCAGTAGCGATCGCATTGCTCAGATCAGTGGAGATCTCAGTTTGATCTGTACAGATGTTCAGTGTAATGAAGGAGCTGAGAGATTCAGAAACAGACTGAAGCTGGACAATCAGACTGGATCTCTGACCATCACAAACATCACAAACACAGACTCTGGAGCAGGGGCGTCGTAGTTGGGTGAAAAGTGGGACTAAATTACCAGGGCCCTAAGTGGGGGGGAGGGCCCCTGAGGAGTGAAATTTTATTTTCCTTTAAATATAATTTTAAGATCACAATAAATGTTGTTAACTAATGTAAATGCTAATATTTTGGGTAAATGCATCAGTTGATTGATGTATTAAATGGTGTCCAAGTACATATAGTGTCTGAGGACAGGCATCCTCTCCCTTGCACGAAATGGTTTAGTCCACCTTCACCGGGCTTTTTGACTAGGCACATTTGAAGTAGCGTTCATTCTGCTGAAGCGGCAGACGGCAGTGCATAACTGTGCTATGGAAGATGATGTCTAAGAAAGCTAAATCCGGTTCTCAGAAAAGAAAAGAGAGGCAAGAAAGGGATAAAAAAAGAAATGAGGGAAAGCAACTGCTAACAGACTTCTTTCCCAAGAAAGGTGAGCCCAAAATGTGAGAGCAAATAGTCTACAAATGAACTCCTCTTTAATGTAATATACTCCTTGATAAAAAGCTGTTCTCTTCAGCCAAATGAAAAAGTGTTTCAATTTTCATGCAGGCCTATAATGTTAGGCTATATTTGGTGGCATCTACTGTTAGCTTTTAAGCATTCTGCAAATAAAACAGAAATTCAGAGAAGTTGTATAATAAGGCTTTTTTTGTTATACATAAGAGTTCTTAGATTAGTAGTAAGGTTAGTTGTAGGTAGTTGTGAACCTCGAGCTTACGGGGGGCCCATGGCCACTGCTTGTGCATAGGGCCCAGAATTTGGTGCTACGCCCCTGCTCTGGAGATTATAAACTCAAGATCAACAGCAGCACATTCAGTATCGCCACAGTGAAGAGATTCAGTGTTTCTATGACTGGTGAGTAACTGAGTCATTCAATGCATTTTCCTTTGAGGAATTAAAAAAAAAAAAAAAAATAAATAAATAAATAAAAATACAACCCATTATGAGTTGGTTTGTGGACTGTTTAAAGCAATAATGAATAATTTCAGTCAGTTTACCTGTGAGCCATTCTGCTTCCTGTTGAGCTAAACATGCTGTGATGTTGTTTTGACTGCGGTTGCTCAAAGAAAATACAAAATGTGCCATTTATTAGTTAAAACAATATCATGCAACTTATGACTAAAGTAGAAAGTGAAAGTAATGTGATGTGTGGCCAAGTGTGGTGTACCATACTTGGAATTTGTCATTTGCATTTAACCCATCTAAGTGCACACACACACACTATGAACACACCCCGAGCAGTAAATATAATTTGAAGATATTGTCAAATATTGGATTTATTATCATTCACTCTCTAGTAATAATGACTGTCTGTCTTTAGCTGTTCCAGATTCAGGTTTGTCTGCAGCTGCTGTAGCAGGAGTAGTTGTTGTTGCTCTTCTGCTGGTTGCTGCTGTAGCTGCTGGTGTGGTTTACCGTAAATGCAGGAGCCGTACTGTATTATAACATATTGTAAGTATTACATACAGCTGATTAAACAAGATATCATTTTATGATTTCAATAAGATGATATGATTTCAAAACACATTGTAACAACACAGAAGCAGATATTTACTACTGAGACAATGTCAAAACAATCAAAAACACAAAAGAACTCCCAAATGAGCTAAGACAACACAAAGTGCAACTTTTGTCACAGAGCAATTGTCCTATTAGAAAACACCAATAGATCAGTTTAAAGAATTCTAGATGTGATACTGAAATAACAATAGTTCAAGTTTATAATAATGAAAATGTCCGTTTGATGCAGTTTAAGACATTGTATTAAAAGAGTAGTTCACTTCCAGAAAAAAATACAGATAATGTACTCACCCCATTGTCATCCAAGATGTTCATGCCTTTCTTTCTGTGGTCGTAAGGAAATTATCTCCATATAGTGGACTTCTATAGTGTCTAGGGGTGCACCGATCCGATATTAGGATCGGATATCGGCCGCGATATTGAAAAAATAGCTGGATCGGGGATCGGAAAAATTAACAGATCCACGGGCCGATCCAGTTTTTTTTCTCTTTTTTTTTTTTCTTCCTCCGTCGCAGCCAGTGACTTATAAATATAGGTCGCTATAGGGGTGTCTACGTTTTAATATTAAAAACAATATTAATAGTATAGTTATTAGTTAAAAATGTTTTAACTTTAGAAATGAGTCAATTTATACAATGTCTAAAATGTTATAAATAAGTCCGGGCTTTTCAGGTCATAGTTCAGACATGGCTGGGCTTCGGGCCTGTTCTAGGCTTATCCTTATTTTTATATTTTATACATACACCAATTATGGTGATGAAAACAAATTTCTGGGGTGGTGGAAACAACACGAGACTTCACTTTCGCTTTCACTTTCGAGACCGGCTCCGGAAGCGTTTAGTGTCTCCGCCATCAGCAGCAAATCAGCGCATCTGGAAGAGATCCGCGTTCAAGCGCACGCAATGGGCTGAAACTTCCCACACAGCTCCGGCAAACGTAATTACAGTGAATGTGTCGGGGGAAATAGAAAGGAGATATTTTAATTATTTATGAACAAACCAGTGTTTTCCCAAGGATGAAGTTGCCGATCCTGACTCACCATCTCCTCTCTGGACGCGCCTTTAGAGAAATGTATCTTTACAGATTACATATTGAAGTTTTTTTTTTTTTTTTTTTTTTTTTTTTGAAAGAGTATTAGTTTTGTTTCGTTAAGTACTAATTTTAAGCTTTCTATAGATATATGTATCATGTCTGTGAGGTATGTATTCGCTGAGTTTCCGTTAAGTTTTGTGAAGCGTTGAGGCAACAGAAAGCGCATCATGTTTGTTTTCTTTATTTAATAAAAGCACCGTTTGCAACGTTTTGTTGATATTGTGAGTGCACACAAACAAAAGATCCTTAACAGTTCCGAATGATGTATTACTCTTACCTTTACGAGCAAAAATGACGGAACATTTTAAATTGTTTCCACTGAAAAAAAATGCAAGTAATGGCGCTGGCGCCTCCATTTCCTGTAATTCGGCTTTAGCTTCTACTCTCCACAAAAAGGATTGGGTACGCGTCTAATAGCGCACGTTTATCTGTTTAACGTTGAAACTAACATTGTTTTATATTTGAACTCTTTTAGCCCTATATCTATAGATCTTATTTTAGGCAAGTCCTGATTTGAGAAGGCAAAATTGATCAAACAGACTGTGCGTGTTTGATCAATGCGTCGGATCAGTCTTTCGATGAGCACTTGGTCATTACTTTAAAAAACAAAAACTTAGCCTATATTTAATGAACAAAAATGCTCCAAATGTTTTTCTAAATGAAACGAAATATAATCACTTTGCCATTAAAACTGAGCTATTTCAATAGATGAAACAGTAGTATAAGGTGTTTTGGGTGAAGACGGGCTCGGACCGAGAATTCCAATAAGCTGTCTGACAAGGCCCGTGCTGGGCTATAATGAACATTTATCCCAATACTTAAGTTATTATTTAATGTTTGCAACAAAGAAATGTAGCCTATACCGTGTATCCTGCTCGTGAAGCTTGTTTAAACGTAAAGCTTAACTTACATGAGCAGAGTTTTATACACATGGCGAAGTCATAATCATAGCAATAAGATTGTGTGTGTTTGAATCGAGATCGCGAACTTTTAATGAATAAACCATATGCGTCTATAGCCTATGTATGTCATAATTTGTACCAGACCTCAAAAGTTACCCGGGCCCAGGCCCGGGCGGCCCCCCGCCCCTTCCGCGATCCATTAATTCAACAATGGTATCGGATCGGTATCGGGTATCGACAGATATACAAAGCCCAGGCATCGGTATCGGTATCGGGACTGAAAAAGTCGGATCGGTGCATAGTGTCCACGGGTTTGAACTTCCAAAATGCCGTTTTAATGCAGCTTCAAAGGGCTCTAAACAATCCCAGCCAAGGATGAAGGGTCTTATCTTGCAAAGTGATTGGTAATTTCTCCTCCAACTTTAAAATCGACCTACATCGCCGTTTTACCTTTTTTTTTTTTGTTAAGGGCATTTGACCTTTTTTGCATGTTCACTTCCGCAAAGTGATGTAGGATGATATTTGTAGGTTTAGAAATAAATTTTGAACATTAAAGGAGAAGTCCACTTCCAGAACAAAAATTTACAGATAATGTACTCACCCCCTTGTCATCCAACATGTTCATGTCTTTCTTTCTTCAGTTGTAAAGAAATTATGTTTTTTGTAAGGAAAACATTTCAGTTTTTTTTTTTTTTTTTTTTTTTTTTATATAGAGGACTTCTATGGTGCCCTGAGTTTGAACTTTCAAAATGTAGTTTAAATGCGGCTTCAAACAATCCCAAATGCGGTTGTAAAAGATCCCAGCCGAGGAAGAAGAGTCTTATCTAGTGAAATGATGAGTTATTTTCATAAAAATAATACAATTTATATACTTCTTAATGTCAAACGTTCATCTCGTCTTGCTCTGCCTGAACTGTTTTGTTCCGGGTCATGACAGTTAGGGTATGTCGGAAAAATTCCCATCTCATGTTCTCCCTTAACTTCAAAAATCATCCTATATCGCTGTTTTACCTTTTTTGTTAAGGGTGTTTGATCTCCTTTGCATGTTTACTTTGCAAAGACTGTGTCTGTACTTCTGCAGTGATGTAGGATGATTTTGAAATGATTTTTGAAGTTGAGGGAGAAAATACAATTGGAGTTTTCCGACATACTCTAACTGTCTTTAACCAGAATACACAGAGTTTAGGCAGAGTAAGACAAGACGAGTGTTTGAGATTAAAAAATATTTAAATTGTATTTTTTTTTTTTTTTTTAAATGAAAATAGATCTTTTCGCTAGATAAGACCCTTCTTTCTCGATTGGGACCATTTACAACCGCATTTGGGATCGTTTGAAGTCGCATTTAAACTTTAAATTGGGGCAGCAGTCCGTTAAATGGAGAAAAATACTGAAATGTTTCGCTCAAAAAATATTTTTTTAAATATTTTTTTTTACAACTGAAGAAAGAAAGACATGAACATGTTGGATGACAAGGTGGTGAGTACATTATCTGTAAATTTTTGTTCTGGAAGTGGACTTTAAGGGACCTTTAAGGGAAGAGAGTCAATATCAAATATTTCTTGTGTGAAGACAATTTATCGAACACATGAGGGTTCCAGGGCCCCAACACATGTGGTTTGGCACTGTAAGGATGATGATCAGCTGTCCTTCTGTCTCACTGTAGCTCTGTCTTAGGTGTCTTACATTACAGACACTGCAGTTTATTGCTGTGTTCACATCTGCAGTTCTCATGACTCCTGCAGCAGGTTTATGTCATCTTCACACAGTTGATCAGAAACATAGAGCATCTTCACACTGGTGTTTTTCAGAGTCAATAGAAATGTCTCTTTAGTGCCCTAAGTGCATCTGTAAACTGTCTTAAGAACTGTGTCACAAATGCATACAATAATGGGTTTTGATCATTGAGTTTGTTTATTTTTGTTTAACGAAAAACATCAGACCTCCTCATTCATTTTACCCTTTTGTGAATGTGTTTTCTTACAGGAGGAAGATGATGATAACTCGCCTGATCCAAAAGACATTCATTTGAGGTAGATGAGATGTCCGGAAACTCACAAAGCAATCCCAAAATGTATAAATATATTTATGAGAAATAATGTGAGCAACACGGTATTGGTAACAGAACAGTGAGTGCTTGATATGTAGTTAGAGTTATAGTTATGCTTTATTGCCTTTTATGCTTTGCCTATTATACTTTATTCAGACAGAAACAGTGAAACATCTGTTTCATGTCTTTTCCACAACAAGAAGCATTAATGTGCTGATCTTGTTCTTTTAGTCCTCACTGAACTTCCACAAATACTGCATTAAGTGAAAAAGAAAACAACTTTATCAGCTGAGAGCCAGAAGATGCCAGCTTGACTGAAAGTGACCTGACAGAACTAACACTCTGCTTATTTATTTTGCTAAGGTTTATTATTTAACCACTAACGCTTAAATCATCCACTTTCAACAGAAAACACTGGTTAACTAACTTTGAATAACAGATTTTTATATGAATTGTTAGATTTTGCTGTGTTTGGCTGAGCAGTGGTTTGGGTGGCCCGCCATATGTATTAGATAAAATACATAAAATAAGTAAGATTGACCAAAGTTCAGGGGAAAAGAGTTTATTGAAGAAAGTCATGTAACATAGCCGTCTTCTAGATCTTAACCCGTGTAAGAGTTCGAAGCTTCTTCCTAGTTTCTTCCAAAGTTCTCCATAGCTTCTGCATAGCTTCTCCCATAGGGAAAGTAAGACTGTCTGTAAGTCAGAGCTTTATACCTAAAAACAAGTGGCTAGAAACAACAAATACTGTCAGGACCTCCCACTGGAGATCCTGCAATCTACAAGAAGTTCCTGAGAAATGCTGTTCCTTTGTTATTCTAAATGTATGGACCATTTGGTTCATATCTTTACAGAGACAGTTCCTGTTGATTGCATTTGTGGCACAGTCACAATGTAATGCATCTGTCTAAAATTACACATAATCTTTCTGTATGCTAGAGCTACAGCTTGTGGCAATTTTAAAAAATATATAATAATAATAATAAAAAAAAAATTACAAATTAAAAAAAAAATAAATAAATATAATAATAATAATAAAAAAACACCTTTGCCTCACTACATCGTTTAGTTTGTTTTCTTTTTACTTTCACTTTCACTTTGCGTGATTTGGGGTGGAGTGTTTCAATTAACGGCGGAAGGACGTAATATAAAAGTGAAGGAAGACGATTGTGAAAGGGAGTGAAGGGAGATCAGTACGGTTTGTAGTGCGAGAGTGATGGGGATTTACCGGGTGAAATGGAAAGATGGCAGCTTGTCCAACTGTTGCTTCCTGTGAGCGATGACTGGTGCTTTGCGGAGTCCTTCTTGACTCTTGATGCGTTGCACGTCAAGATTGTCGGATTTTCTTTTTTTTTTTTTTTTTTTTTTTTTTCTTTTGCTATCCTGGGTTATTTTAGAATTGTCAGGATAAATCCTGGCTGGCGCCCGAACAACATCACTTTAAAAATTCACTTCTTTTTTTTTTTTTTTTTTTATAAAAAATGCTGCAATCAGCATTTATCAGGGGTCAAGTGCCTTTAAAGCAATGGCTGAAAAATAAAAGTAATGTTTTCTTTGACACCATTGAGAGAAAAGACCATTTACAGCCAACACAGGCAGTTTACAAAATTGTTTTACTGCTTTTTAACAGTTATTGAGGTTGTGCCAGTAATCTAGGACTAATTCACCATTTTTTTCTTTTGAAATAATCTTGCTTAGAATGAGGAGTTCTACCATGTGGTATGAACATTGTGGGCATATGCTGAAAAATGCATGTGAGAGGCACGTGAGAAATGCCAAGGCACCCCCTGGTGGCAGGTTTTTTTTTCCCTCAAAGGCCTCTAGGGGTGTGATTTAATTCAATCTGCCTCCTTGTCTGACAGCTGCTCAAAACATTGGCTGACAGCAGCTGTGGTTTCCAAGAAAAACAAAAGTCATCAAAGGTAGTCTTGGCACCTTGGACAAATATTTATTATTATTATTATTATTATTATTATTATTTGTTGTTGTTGTTGTTGTTGTTGTTGTTGTTGTTGTTGTTGTCTGGGAGGTATTTGACTCAGGCCCACATTCCTGTATAGTAGGTGGCGGTAATGCACCTTAACGTTGGATGTCGACCGCCATTAAAACAACAAAGAAGAAGAAGAAGTGGAAACGACGCTCGTCCTCTAGTGGTCAAGTGATGTCTTAGTTTAATTTCTGACGGTATGTATATCTGCTTTTTTCTATACATGTTTTAGGTTTACAATACAGAATCCTTGTGTGGAAACACATGCATTTGATACAAGATGTCATTTACGTAAAAGGAAACAACATGACTGCAGACCGACATACACAATATATGAATCACAGCGGATGCTAGTATTGGTGGTGTTGCGGGTGTTTTATAAACAACATAGATGGAAATTGTGTCAATATAATGTAGGCGTCCGCTACCACAAGTCAATATTATATCAGACATGTGGGCTCTTTGGACCTGTAAACAACCAACCAACCAACCACTCACTCACTAAGAGCACACTAGGTACTAAAATCTACCACAACACACTAACCACGTAGGCCTACGTGCTAATGCTTATTTTTCTACTAAAATTTTCTCAGGTGGCATTACAGAGCTGAAACTGGAGCAGGAGTGAATATCTCGAGTGCACATAGCCTATTTGTGTCTGAACTACCATTATCATTGGAAACTCAAGGTGAGATTTTCTGTTTAATTATGATCTTAATCTCACATTATACATTTCAACCATTGTTTTACATATGGACAGGAGCCCTGTTATGCTATTTAAAAATCTATTTTGTTAGTTTCTCATCAAAGCTGAAACAAACAAAATGAATGATTAACCACACACAAGTCATGAATTGTAAATCATACATTGATTTTATTCTTTAAATAACACTGGCTGAAAAAATAGGATATAAACATAGATAAAGAATCTGCCTAGAAAGAATAAAAAAAAAAAAAACCTACTAAAACTACACTTTCAGAAAAAAGGTACAACCTCTAACTGGTGCATTACCTTTTTGCCCATTTAGATATTAATTTGCACCCATAAGGGATACATAAGAAGCAGATTACCTTTTTGAAAAGATACTGCACATGACAGCTTTTGTACCTTTTTTTCTGAGTGTAGTACTGCTTAAGTGCAGGATCATTGTTTGAGATCATCATGTACACAATGTATATAATATTTTACATTTTTATACTATAAATATCATTGCTTGATTGAGACTCTTTTTTCCCGAAAACAGCAATAATGAGTTTAGTATTTTGTTGTAAAGTGGCCTCCCTGTAGAGCAGAAGTCAACGGTTTCTTGTGAGCATAAATGAAAAAAATTCTGTTGATCACACCGACTGATACCTCAGACACACTCACACGGCACACGCTATACACAGCCAAAATACTGACACCTCAGACTCATACTTGCACAGATGCACACTCAAACAGACACTATTGACACCTTAGACACGCACTGACAAACTGACATCAAATGCGAACATCCAGCAGTAGACACATTCTCATGCACAAGCTGTTTTTTTCTGCCCAACAGATCAAACCACATTTCTGTTTAGTTGTAAATAATGGATACCACAGCAGAGTTCACTTTGTCACCTTTTGAAGGATAGTTTGCTTCTATGTTTTGCAAAAATGAAAAAGCTGCAATGAAAATGCTCATCCATAGACTCAGAGTCTGAGGTCATTGCAGGAAGTTCCTAATGAAAATTATTTGACAATAAGGGTCTTGTACTTAAATGTTGTTCTAAGTTTGATCATCTTCTGATTGTGATTGGTGCATATTCCACACGATCCTCCTCTTCTACTTTCTGAAAAAAAAAGCATAATAATATTAAATGTGATGTAATGTGATTATTATTTATTTATTTACTTATTTATTTGTAGTACCAAGTCTTGTATAAAATTGTGATAGATTTGATAGATCATTATACTATGAAATCTCATTATTGCCACTAGGCCTGTTGCAATAATCAGTATATCGAGTATATCACATAATATATGCTGAAAGTTGAAGAAAATTAATAATTTGAGGCCTAATAGTGTTTCCTTACACTAAAGAAGAAAAAGTCCAAATAAACTCAAAGCTGCAATTCACTATTTGCATATGTACATGCAGCAATGCAAAATGGTGCTCTCTCATAGCTAGTGTTAAGGGAAGGAAGGAAGGAAGGAAGAGAATGTGTTTTTGCAATTTACTTTTGCTGTTTTTTCCCCCCTCCATTGTTTTTCTATGCAGATGTGCTTCAGATGAATGTGTTTGTCTTGTGCACTACATGCATTTTTATGATGTAACATTATTATATATTCAGTAGCATAAAATGGTCTTAAAATGGCAATATCACAAGTATTTATATGACAACACATTACCAGCAAAAAAGTAGTTATCGTGGTAGGACTAACCATTAAATTATAATATAAATATTTTATATTTATATAAGATTATGCTATATGCCAATTAAAAAATAGTATGGACTTTTTAAGTTAGAATTTATTAATTTTATTTATTATTTTAAATGTCATTATTTAAACTTTGTATATGATAGTTTCAGTGCTTTAATTTATAATTTTGATATTTTAATTGCATAATCTCAATTTAATATGTCAGAATGTCTAATTTTGTCATAATTTACCAGAGCATGATTTTTTTTTCTTATGTAGTGGAAATGGACTTAAATATTATCCACACAAAATCATACTGACACATACTGATCTAGATCAGACACTTAATGCATTATTAAAATCAGAATTTATGTTTGTTAACATTAGTTAATGCACTGTGAACTAGTTAATGAACATGAACCAACAATGAACAATTGTATTTATTATTAACTACATTAATAAATACTGTAATAAATATATTGTTAATTGTATGTTCATGTTAGTTAATACATTGACTAATGTTAACAAATGACGCCTTATTGTAAAGTGTTACCAATTGTACAAAAACTCAACAAATGAACAATAAATTGTCTTACTGTTTTCTGTGCTTTTCTTTTGTAGAATGTCGTCTCTGCATAAGTGATCTCTACTTCACAAGTCTCAACTGTTTAAATAATAATAGATGAATTTAAACCACACAGGCTTCTTCACAGCTTATGTGTTATTATTAGGGCTTTCAAATTTAACACCAAAGTAACACGCAAAGATTTAAAAAAAAAATGCCAACGTTATTATTATTATTATTATTAAAAATAAACATTTCTCTTTTTACTTTCCCAGTGTTGATGCACATTAAGAAATGGAGAATCTGCTTTGTTTGTGCAATATATATATATATATATATATATATATATATATATATATATTGTATTGTATATATGTATTATTGAACAATTATTTCTTATATTACTTGTTTAAAAGGAGAAGATAATACTTGCCTTCTGTATCAATTTTTCTGTGTTTCCTGCAGATGCTGAAGATCACGACTGCAGCTACAATAAACAGAGATCCAACGAGCACCGCAGCAGAGATCAGTACTGTCAGAAAGACTGAACCTGGAGGATATGAAGGACAGTAAAAGAGATGTAATGTAAGTGATTGAATCAGTCTGATCTACAACATAAGACAGAGATCAGCTTAGTAAACACATATTGACATCGTTGTACCTGCACATGTGTGACAAAGTTCACTGATGTCCAGATGTGTGGTCTGGTTGCTGATGGGATTGTTGATCACACAACTGTAGGTGTTTTTATCCTGATATTCCACCTCCAGAGGTAGAGAGAGACTGATGCTGAGATCAGACACACTGATGCTGGACAATAAACTGTTTCCTTTGTACCAGGAGAGACTCACATTCACCACATTCACCACTGAACACAACAATGAACAAGATGATGATGGTGATGATGAAGAACAGTTTGAAGAGTTACTGATGATGACAGGAACAGGCAAACAAGTTGAAAACATGACAGGATAAGATGAATATGAACACAACAGTCAATTTATTTTCAGTGTTGTGAATTATAGTCAGTGTAATACATTTTGTGTTGAGTGAGTGTTTAATGTGTTGACTGACTCACCAAACACACCTGATGAATAGATTTTACACAGATTAAATCCTCTTACTTTGGTTTACAGATCCTGAAATCAGTTTCATTTACCGGAAGAAAAAAAAAAAAAAGAAGAAAGTAAAATATCAACAGACTTTATAAATAGCTGTTGTAGGCTGTAAACTGTTACCGTAATAGAGAGATTGCTAGAAACAAGCAGACAGAGGAAACTCTGTTTAATGGATTAAACGCATATGTATATATAGTGGATAATGTACAAATTTGTACACAATTCTTCTGTTCTGGACGTATACCACATATATGTATGTGTGTTTGTATGTACCAAGAGCTCCTGAAAAACCACAACAAATTGCTTGTGTGTTTTTGCGTGCAGTTGGCAAATAAAGCTGTAATAAGTGAATAAAGAGTTTACATCAAAGTCTAGGCTAGGATTAAAATGATTACTGAAATGTAAGTGTACTCATATCAAACTTAAAAGTTTGCTGCAAAATAATTAGTAGATAAACCTTGATTTAACCTAGTTTTAAACTAAAACTTTAATTAGTTGTAAAAAGTAAAGGACAATCAGTGTTTAAAGTTTTATAATTTGTAAAAAATGTCCGATATTTGAAAGCAGCTCAACAGAAAGTTCACACTTTCTGACGTTTACATTCACTGCAGGGATTTCACTGCAGATTATTTTCATAACCTCTTCCAGATCTGGAAATGTCAATGTAAACTTCCTAACTGTAATCCCAACAGAGACGTGAATTTAAAAATAGTAGATCTTGTATTACATTCATACAAATTCATAATTATTTTGGTACATAACAGGAAATTAAAATTAAATAATTTAACAACTCTATTACTCTGAAATTGAGAGAGAGAAAGAATAATAATAATAATAATAATAATAATAATAATAATAAAACTTACCGGTCAGTCTCCAGCAGCACAAACAGAACAAGACAAACTTGTGAAACATTTTCTTCAGTGCTTCAGTGTGTGATCTAACACCACAACTGCTAAAGTGTGTGTGAATTCTCCCCTGTCAGCGTTTGACCCTCTTGATTCACATCCTGTATTTGCCTATGATCAGTGTTGAGCTTGTTACTCAAAAAAAATGTAATATATTACTGGTTGCTTTTTACTCATTTCAAAAGTAATATTATTACTTATTACTCCCAGCCAACAGTAATTAGTTACACTACTAGTTACTTTTCCATTACAACACAACAAATTAGTATTTGCATAATTTTTTGCAGCCTGTGAATCCATGAAATTTAAGATAAATGAAGAGTACAACATGATCAAACTGATGGCAAGCCACAGTTTAATCTGCTTATTAGGAGAGAAATCCATGAACTGATCTAATGAGCTGTTGATCTCAATCAGTTGTGTTAAATAAGGGAGACATGCAAAATGTGTAGAGTAGGGGTCGCCCACGACTGGGATTGAGAGCCACTGCCATAAGGAGTTTTAATTCTGTAGGGGGCGCTGTTGGCATAGGTCTAATAAAACAAAAGTAAAATACAGAAATACCATGTAGTCTGTGTTTCTGATTAAATAAAGCAGTAATTGATATCATAAAATTATGAGTATGTTTTAATTTAAAGGTCAGAAGCTATAGCTTACATGGAAAAAAAAAATCACAAACATGACACTTGTAAATTAAATAATTTTATACTGATTTATTCATTAATGTGTAATATGTAACATTTACTAACAAATTAGTAGTTCTGAAAGATGTTTTTGAATTTTTACAACTCTTGCTTTAGACCATCTACTAAAATCTACTTGTTAAATCTTAAAATAAAATGTTACGGTTACCACTGCATTTTTCCAGGGGAAAAAATGCAACAATCAGTAAATAGTTTAGTTGTTTTATAGTAACAATAATTATTTATTAAATTTTAACAAATATGTTTGTAAGGAGTAGGGCGAGTCCCACAGAGGAGCTCTGGAAGGATAAAAGGAGGAGTGACGAGAGTAGAAGACGAGAGAGGACCAGGCCTAGACTTTAATTTGTGTTTTGTTTCCAAACAAAAGGAAATATATTGGTATTGGCTATCAGCCAAAATGATTTGAATTGGCATATCGGATATCAGCAAAAATCCAATATCGTACATCCCTAATAAAAATATTCTTAATTTGCAGGCCAGCAGCAGTGGTGGTGTTATGCTGTGGGCAATGTTGGGACATTTTAGACCCCAATAACACAATCCCTGACAGCTGTCAGGTATCTGAACATCATTGCGGACCAAGTGCACCCACTCATGGCAACTGTTTCCTGATGGTCATAACTAATAGAAAAAATGCGCCAAGCCACACTGCCAGAATTATTAAGGAGTGGTACGAGGAACATGATGGTGAATTTCTGTTAATGTCTTGGCCTCCAGATTGTAGTGGACAGCACATTCCAGGGCCCAGTTTATTGCAAGGTAATTTTACCTAGGACGTCCCAGATACGTAGTCTATTAGTAATATATTGGTAACTTCATGACTTACTGGTAACGTAACTGCAACGTCGCATGCACGTAATTTCATGACCATCATTTACACGTTCTTTATATACACTGATAACCAGAATTTGCTATATGTAATGAAACGTCAGACACAATATTGAAAGTTCTTTTGAGATAAAATGTTCTTTTCACCAAATCAGAATATGTACGATTGCTTATATATAACGTTAGTGCAAAACAAAGAGATTGAATTTCTGTGCAATATGTTGATGTTGTTTTATATATACACGAATGTAAATTGTTCAAAGTTTCACTTGTTTTATGTAATTTAAAAATGACTTTAGAATTTTATTTCAATTCATTAAACATTTAAAAACGAAGAGCGTTTTAATATCAGGATAAAAAAACTAAAACTAATTTAAATTTGTGTTATAATGGCTTTTATTATTATTTTAATGTTTATTTATTTATTTATATTAGTATTATTTTATTATATATGCTGCCTGGATTTATTGTTAATGTGTTTAACAATGAAAAGATGACTGCCTGTTTGTTATTTAAAGGTTTTAAGAAAGTGATTAAAAAAGCTTAATGTACATAGTGAAGTAAGTCACGTGATATACAGCGCGCGCCTACACAACTGACACCGAGCGCACAGGATGTTTACAGGAGAGGAAAATACACTTTTCTGAGTCGTGAAGCTTTTTATTTCGTAACGAGTAATGAAGACAACGTTTAAATAATGACACAGACCGGGCTACACCATCTCTTCTGTCGCAGACACGGAATCAGGACACTGAAGCACTTCTTTTTAGCTACTTCAGCTGTGTCAAGTTTTTGTCTTTTTGAGGCGAGTCTTACAATTTATAACGAATAAATAGTAAATGTAAATTTAAAGTAATAAATTGTAACTGTATAAAATAAGGTACTTGAACTCTGGAGAGACAGTAAAACTTTTTTTTGCATTATTGTTTTGGTACGCTAGCATAGCATATCTGTTTATAATGATGCTGAGCACAGAACGTCAATGCTTTCTTTCATATTTCGCTGTATATCATATGTTTTTATTAATATTTTGAGCGTATTTTACTGTTCATATTTGTATGTTTTTCAAAATAAATCAACTGAATTAATTTCGAGTCTGTATTCATCATTCACAGCTGTTGGAACAGCCTTTACATTAGTTTGAGCAAATGAGGACATAAAATAGGTTAAACTAAAAAAAATAGTTTATACAAAATTACCAACTGATTACCAGCACAACTGATTACTGATCCACGACGTCGCCACGTTGCAGTTACTAACTGGCAACGTCACAAAGTTACGTTGTGACGACGTATAGGGGTCTTTCAGTTTTCCGGTTGCCACGACGTAACTAGTTACATAGCCACGACGAAACTTTGGTCACCAGATTACGTTGCAGTTACGTATTTTTGTTAGCTGGGAAGATATTACTCTTTATTACTGGATTATACATAAACATGTTAATCTTTAATTTTTATTAATACTTGGCGTACTCTGCTGATTATGTATTATTTAGAGCACAAGTGCAGCGACTTGTCGACGAAGTTGGTGTCACACGTATGTGGATATAAAGTACTTCTCACGCGTTTTTAAGCGAATTTTCACATTACAATTTTACTACAGGTAATAAAATAATTCCTGTAAAAGTAACTATTGTTGTGGAGCAAAGTTGGTGAATTTTCTCAATGAAGTCAATAAGGCTCGAGAAGCAGAGTTCCAAATATCAAAATAAGACTTTATTGAACAAAGCAACAAAGCCGAGACAACGGTCACCGCATCTAATCTCCGTCTGTCCGAATATCCATTCTTATACCTATCCATGCTCACCAAAATTGGTAATTCCGGTTTTTTATTGGTTATGCCTGTCTGGTTCGCCACAATTAATTACTAGCCCACCTGGCCCATTTTTAATGGTGGAATTTGGCCAGATCAGCCATTTTTAAAAATAACCTTTATTCCGCCATCCCCGATTGGTTGGAGATAGTCACATGGGACATACATCAAACCTGTTTACATGTATCTGTCATATATTGGAAATCACCCAAAGTTCATAAGTTGACTTAAGTTCACTGGTATGGTCCAGTGGAAATCACCGGTGCTGCCTAACACCATACACATGAGACTTTTAGTCAGTGTTAAGATATCCAATATTGTAACAATAAGCATTTTGATCAGTCTATTGATTACTGCTAGTACCATACATTAAATGTTTAAGTAAAATAATACCATATTGAGTAAAATAGCATAATATATTTTGAAAATATACAATACTATGTAGGTTAACACTGTAATTGTAGCTGCATTATTTGCAAATCATGGGCTTGTTTTTCCGTTCATTGCGTTGTCAATGAACAGCTTGTAAGGTAATATATATTATTACTATATAGTTGTCAGAGATAGCGCCGGAATTTATACTATCTTTA
>NW_026127868.1:0-36807 GCF_022985175.1 Labeo rohita | reverse complement strand
GGTCCCATGGGGCACGTTGTGAGGACGTGATCCCATGGTCTCTACCCAGCATACACAGTATGTTGTGAGGACGTCGCCAGTTGGTCGTCATTTGGTCAGCGTGACATTACTTGACAACGTCGTGAGGACGTCGTGGTAACGTTCCATTTTCAGAATTTTGGCTAAGGTCCCAGAAACGTCCTGTGCACGTCCTCAAAAGACGTTGCTAGTTAGTCGCATGGGAACGTTGTAGCGACGTCGTCAGCTGGTCTCCAGATAACTTTTCATATTATTGCACTACATGTATTTGGCCTATTTTTTTTTAAGGTGTATACCATTTGGATAGCCTATAATAAGGGAAATATACTGAATTAATCAAGCATTTTGCATGATGGCATGAATTGTTATAGAAATTATGCCGTCATTTAAAATGAAGATATATATTTGTCATCAAATTAATGACAAAACAACCCAGCTGGCATTTTAACGTGGAGTCAGCGTTGAATCAACGTCAGGTGTCAGTGTTGGACAACCGTTGGATTTTGGTCATGGTTGTAAAAATAATGTTGATTTGACGTACAACTCAAATTTTATTTATATTTCTATGTTGAATCCATAGTTAGTTAACAACACCATTTCAACCATTTGGTATTCAACGTTGTTTTGACGTTGAATGAATGTTTTTTCATAAACTGACATTATTTCAACCACATTTAAACGTTTAAGGTCGGTCGAATGCCAGCTGGGAAAAAACAAATTGTTAGCGAATATCAATAATTTATGCTTGTGAGTGACAGAAGAAATTTATTGAAAAACGGCATGGGACAAGTGAACATTTAAACCAGCGCACGTCACTGTCTGAGTGCTGCGTAAGTGCGCGTGCCCGTCACTTTAACGGTCAACTTCCAGCAGATGGACACGAAGGAAAAGGTAAGCGCTATAAATCTATTTTTATTCATCGTTTTTGCTGTTATAACGTTAGATATCGTGTAAGATGAGTAGTGTTCGCTTATGTCGCGGTCTGAGGTAACGTTAACTGCTAAAATCAAGAGATAAAATTGTATTCCTTCTTTTTAGTTTAGTTTGAAATGTAACACAATAAACTAAACAGTATTCACTGTCACATTAGAAAAAAAAAAAAAAACTTCAACCGTAATAGTTTGTTTGACTGCCTGCCACTCTCGCTTTATCCCAACAAACACAGAACGTTGCCACAACGTAGCCAACCTTTTAGCAACGTTGTAACAACATGGCTAAATGGTTGTTGGTTCTACATTGTCTTGTTAAGGTTGTTACTGCGTTGTCACAATGTTGTCATTCAACCATGGATCGCTGAAGGTTGTGCTTAGGCTGTCTGGACAACCACTGTACGACGTGTACTCGTCACTGTTCCGAAGCGCATTTTACAATTGAACAGACCGTTGGGCCGTTATTCTTCTTCAAGCCAGGATACGTGAGTATTGCTTTGGTTTTTCTCAGATAAATATGTAAATATCCAAACGAAACCTACAATTTTCGTGTCCAATGTGAGATGTATTTGTTCTGCTAATAAACTGAATGGACAGAATAGCTGACAATTCACATAATGAGTGTTTGCGATCGGGTTTGGTGTAATGCTAACTATATTTCTTTTACTATTCAGATAACGTTGCTGATATTTAGGAAAAAGAGTTAAACATATTCAGGTCATGTAAATGATAAAGTGTCTTAACATTACGCCAAAAGTTATAAGCCATAATGAAGCTATGAAAAGTGATTAACATTTCAGCACAACAGACAGCAACATAAGCGCGTTCAATCTAGTCTACAAATAATATCTGTTAGCTTTTGGCCAATAAATTGTTAGATTTAACTCGCCAGTGTTTTTGTTAAACGTGTACATCGGTTCCTACATTTGAGCACTCGGACTGAAGTGCTCAAATGTAGCTCCGCGTTTCTCTCACACACGCTAATGTCTTACAATGAGATTAAAATTGGCACAGTATATAGTTCATTTTTTTCCAGTTAAAATGAATTAGTTTTCATTGACTAAGGCTCACTGACTGCGTTCACGTTCTGATTTCAGCAAATCAGTTTGAGCCAAAGCAGACAACGTGATTAAAATTCATTAACCAATCATCAGATCTTATCGCGTTTCATACTGATATTAGGCGTCAGTTTAGCAGATAGACAGATAGATAGATAGTATATATAGAACATCTATATATTTATCTATTAGAACACTATTAATTATTATAAAATTAATCACATTAATTATTACAAAAACGTATTAAACACTGCTTTAGGTTTGTAGGTACAGAAATTAAATAATCAAATAAATTTGCATTTTTTTCACTGTATAAATTAAATGTAGAATAATCATTGTTAAAGGAACAAATTTATTTATTTATTTATTTATTTATATTGGGGTTTTTTTATATATACTAGATTAATCCAAACTAAAAACCAAGTGTGAGATTTTTAATATTGCTTTAATGTTCTGTACAGCTGGTATTGGCATGATACTAAGTTTGACATTTAATTTTACAGCGATCAGTTACCCCACATTTACAAGATGGTTCATTGGACCTCTTCTCCTAATTTTAAGTAAGTATTCATATACTTGAGCTCAAACCTGTCACCCTACACATTTCATTCACATCTTTTTCTTTCATATCTGTACTATCCTATTATAATAAGGACCTAAAAAAATGAAAAAAAAAAAAAAAAAGAACTGATACAAACTTTACCTAAGATTTGATAGATGTTTAAAATAACTTTAAAATGTCTCAACGCAAAAGCAGTGATGTAGTGGTGCCTGAAGAAGTGGGTATATGCATAATTTATAATATATGTTTGTGTGTGTGTGTGTGTAATTAACACAATCAACGTCCAGAAACATGGCAAGGAGATTGGTAATGTGACATCCATGTGACATCAGGGGTTTAACAGTATACAACACATTGATTAATAGCGATATTTATGTGTTGTGCACGCCTAAACTTTTTCTCAGAACGATATTTTCTTTCACTCGCAATGCGCAGCAGCCAGGAAAGTTGTTTTTATCAAGGAAAAAGGAGAAAGTAAGTGTTTTATCTCATTTACATTATGTATTTTATAAGATAATATTACTTTATAAAGATATTTGTATGCTGTATGCCCTAAACAAGCCTAAACGTTTCTCACAGATTTGAATTGCTATGCAGTGTGGAGTACGGAGGTCGCTTTTACCAGGTAAACATCAGTAGTAAGTGTTTTACCTCATTAATAGCAATAAGGATTAATTGTGAATAATTGTGCACTCCTAAACTTTTTCTCAGAGTGATATTTTCTTTAACTTGTGATGTTGAGTACCTAGGAAAGTTGGTTTTATCAAGAAAAACACAGAAAGTAAAGGTTTTATTTCATTTACATTAGGTATTATATAAAGATCATATCTTTATTAAGATATTTGTATGCTATGCACCTAAACGAGCCTAAATGTTTCTCACAGATTTGCTATGTAATGCTGATGGAGGTCACTTTTAACAGGGAAACACTAGAAGTAAGTGTTTTATCTCATTTAAAATATGTATTTCATAAGATCATATTGAGTTATAGCAACATTTATGTGTTGTGCACTCCTAAACCTTTCTCAGATGGATTGTTATTCTTTCGCTCAGGAGATGATGTGCTTGAAGAGTATGAATCCACCAATACATTAAGTGGGATGAGAAGAGTTTTGTTAGGACACATAACAGAGACATGGGTAAGCCATAATTGCATATTTTAAGATGCTTTTTTTTTAAACAATAAGAAGAAAGAATCTGGTTTCCTTTGGGTTTGCACTCTCGTTTATTTATGTGCTGTCCCATTTATGCGCATTCATTTTGGTAGGAGGAGTCCAACTTCAATGTAGAGAGAGATCAGTACGCACTTGGAATTATGACTTTGTCGCTGACGTTAAAAGACCAATTTTCCAGTAAGAGTGACAATATATATGTACATAAATTTACAGTGAATTAAATGCTTTTACTCGAAGTAATTTATTTTTTTTTTGTATTCTATTGTATTATCTAGATTTAAACTGTCAGATTGGCATCTACATTAATGTTAGTCTTTTTGGTTCTTATTTCGAGGTCACTGTAGCCACCCAGATCCAGACTGTATCCAGGTCAAATGGTCACTGCAGGTACCCGGATATAGTCCGTACCCAGCCCAGATGGTGGATCAGCACCTAGAGATGATCTCTACAGCCCTGAATGTCAGCGGAGACCAGGACAAATAGATGAGCGCCAGAGACTGATCCCATCTGAAGACCTTGTCACCTAGATGGCAATCCGGACAAGACCACAGGAACCAGATGAGTTCTCTGCACAAACTTTGTTGCAAGGTAAAACATTCTAAAATGGCGCTATAGGGTGATGCAGAGGAGACAAATTTTTGAATAAAGTTGTTATTTTTTTATTTCTTTGTGTGAATAATGACAATTTTCATTTTGGAGTGGAGTAACCTTTTAATACTGTAAAGCTGCTTTGAGACTCTACATTGTAAAAAACATTATATATAATGGTGACTTGACTATTTGACACTTGTCTCTGACATTTCACCTGATAAATGGATGTGAACTTATCCTGTTTTTTATGTTTTGTTTTATTTTTCAATTTTACAGGAGCACTTTTGTGATGCTGCAAGTGAGAATGTATATCTTGCTTGGCTGAAAACTGCAGAGAAACGCATCTTGTCATGCTGAAAACAAAAAATGAGACTATACTCTCTTCAAGGAGGTCCAAACACCATTAGCAAAGACTGTTGTTGTCATTATAAACCTTATGACATTAAGAGTACATAATATGCACCACATTATAATATGTATTTTGTGCCTTTGCATTGATATGCCTTGACATTATGATGTTTTAATTGTTGTAAGAACATGTTTTTACATGTATTGAAAACACTGAATGTGAAGAAATTTTGTTGCAGGGAAAATTATACGTTTCATTTTGTAAATAAATTTAAATGTGCATTGTTTTGTGTGTTTTTTTTCCACCTGAACATTGTTGCTGTTGACCAGTTAATCCAACTTTGGTATTTTCATCATCCATTCTGGTGTTAATATTTTACATGTTAAAAGTTTGTTAGTAACACTGTCAGGGTGTTAATAATGTTAACTCTTTCAAAAGTGTTTACCGCTGGTAAAGTTTACAGAGGTTCACCGGTTTAAGAAATTTCTGATCGTAAAAACCTGCTTCTTTTCACTTTCAAGGTATTGTTTTAGCTATAAATGTACTGATTCAAATTAGTAATCAATAATAATGATTATTTTACACTCTGCGCGCCTCCCCTAACATGCTCTCGTGTATTAACACGCAGAATGGAGTAGGGGGACGGAGCGGGCGCGGGCGCAGCAGGCTCAATCATTAAACGTTTCAAAGGAAGCATCATCACTGTCTTTACTGTTTGATTTTAGGGAATATTTGCATTTATTCACACGCAACTAAAGTAGCTATTCATGTGGTGGACTGTCAGGACACTACTGAATGATGCGCATTTATAAGTAGGAATAGGCAAAGCCGACTGATAAAGTCTGTCGTATCAAGCTCCTATTTGAGTCCTACATTAGTGGCTTGGTATTTGATTTTTGATTTTTTGCTATTTTATTGTTCTCTGTTTAGACCTGTGCCTGCCGCACATCATTCTCTGGCCCCGGACTGTCTGTCTGGTTTTGACTTGTGTCTAAGTCGCTCTCGTCTGCGCTCCCCTGCCCGCTGTATTCTCCAGTCCGGAGTCCGCCTCATCGGCCGGTGACCTGCTGCTGCTTTTCTTTTTGTTTGTCAGCAAACGTTCTCAAATGCCTTTTTTCCATGTATGCAATGTTTTAATAAAGTTGGATTATATGAACCTGTATGGCATTTTTTCCTCTTTGAAGTTTCATAGCAGGTTTAATGTTAAAAAGAACAATTAATGATTAAACAGCATTTAAAAAAAATAAATGCAAATAAAATAAATAAAAACATAAGACGCAGATTTATAATCTGGCATAAAAATAAATGTTGTCGGAACGTCGTCTCGCAGTTGCTGAATGTCGCACAACAACGTTGCTACAGCCTTTTCACGTCTTACATTTCAACGTTGCTACAATGTCGCAAGGACGTAGAAGGCAACGTTGCCAAAGTAAAAATAGAACGTGGCAGCGACGTTGCCACAACGTAACTGTGTTTGTTGGGATGTTGCTCATGCTCGCCATATTGTAAGCTTGAATATAAACTACTGTTTAAACGTTTAATTAGACCGATGCTAACGAAATCACCTTCAGTGTATGTGGGAACAATAATTTCCGCATTTTCCCCTCGAGCAACAGACCTGTAAATTGTGTCATTTGCTCACTATTGGTGTTAAAGGTGTTTTTTACATGCTTGCTTTTTATGCTAGTTAACGTTACCTTTCATTCACAAATAAGATCTGATACGTTCGGTTTAACAAATCTTTTATTAAATAAGCGGTAAACTTTCTTTTAATAAACAAGTGGTTAATTTTCTTTAGGTCCTGACTGCCAGTGAACCAGGCAATGATTCAGTGAGTTGCTTATTAGAAAAGATGCCGATTTGTTACTACCTAGTAGACTAAATATTTTATTCATTGTTGTAAAACTAACATTTTTGTCAGCAGGTGGAGAGACAGTCTGGGCAGCACCAAGCAGACAACTATTATGATTATGAGTAGGGATGATTATTGAGAACAGGTACTGATTTGGCTCCTGACTTGTTCAGTACTGAAAAACTGATATAAGCTACCCTGGATGTGCCCTGGATGTGAAGACACGCTGGAACTGCATTTCTCATGGTTGAAAGAGTTCCAGCGCATCGATATCCAGACATACAAGAAGACTTCCTGGACCCACACGACAAAATGCTCAGGAGGAGAGGCAGGTAATCCACAGGGTTGGATTTTACAATTTACTCATAACTAGATAGATATCACTTCCAGATCAAAAATTAGGGGTGCACCGATACTGTACGAGGTCTGAGGTATGAGGTACTGTACAAGCTTGATGAGTTAATATTGTTTTCTCACAGACATTACTTAGAAGTTTGTAGTTCTGTCAGATATGTCAAAAACAAATAAGTAAAACAATGCACAAGTTATCTAAGGATAGGGAGGGGGTCGGTGGAGCGCAGTTCTGTTGGGTGATCTTTATTGATGTTCACTCACTTAGCACATGCATAATTTGGATTAAAACTAATTCGGAAATATAAAATTTATAGGGGCATTCACTATAAAGCATACACAACTTTATTGGTGAAAATCACTGTTAGGAGATTACTCTGTTATAACAAGTAGTTCCCTGCATTATTATAACAAAACGCATGATTACAGTAGCTGCTGCAATGGAGCAGCTCTAATGCTAATAAATTAAAGATGATGTACCATAGAGCAAAACATGAACAGTGAAAGTAATGAAAACTTAGGTGTAAGTGTTAAGCAAAAACTAAGTGTAGATATAACTGAAAGATATACAGTCAAATCAAAAATTATTCAGACACTAGTATATATATATATTTTTTAATTAATGTGCAGGACACTATAGTTAATTTATGTAAATCAGCAAAATAAAGTAAAAGTGTGACATACCCCCCAAAAATTTCATACAGTAAAATTGATCACTTGGGATCAAAAATAAGTTCCATTTTGCAGAGAAAAGCTTGTGAGTGATTTACGACTCCATGTATAAATTGCCGTTCCAGCTGAATGCACGTGATGGAAACTTACTACTAATCAAAGAAATTGGCTTTACTGACTATACACGCATGATAATTACATGCAATTTATCGTGCAGCCCTATTCTAGCCCTATGCCTAAATCATACACAAAATAACTTTGCTGTGTTTCCCACAGGATTTTTTTGAGACTATGGAGGATAGCTGGACCTTGGTCTGCCTGGGGGATCTGGGGCCATGGTCTTGTGTAAGAAATAATGTACTATACAGTTTAAAGTAAAATTTGTCTATCTGGTGCACTTTGAGAGTTCAGTATTAAGAGCTCCAACCCATGCACAGTGTGGAAATTTAACAAAAAAAAAAGTCTATGCCAGGGTTCCTCAAATCTTACCCAGGATGGACAGTCCACTGCAGAGTTTAGCTCCAACCCTGATCAAACTCACCTGCCTGTGATTTTCTAATGATCCTGAAGACATTGATTGGCATACTCAGATGTGTTTGATTAGGGTTAGAGCTAAACTCTGCAGGAAAGTGGATCTCATGGGACAGATTTGAGGATCCCTGGTCTATGCATTGACTGAACCCTCTTTTTAGATAGTGTAGACTCTTAAGAGTTTTGTAAATAGGTTTTAAACTAAATATCCTAGCTAGGACACATAGTAGTAAGATGAAATTCTCTGTGAATAAGGCCCCAGGTTCTGCCTTTCCTTTAGAAGCTGGAGAACCACTTAAGATTTCAAAAGGCACCTTGACAGTTTGTGGCCATCATCAAAAAAAGTCTGGGGTGACTTATCCAAATTCTCTGTTTTTTTGTGTAGATTCAAAGGAAAGGTGATAAATGAGGAAGTCTGGGAATGACTGAAGAAGGCAGCCGTGAGGGAAGGCAGTAATCATCAGAGCGTAAGTTCTTTGAGAATGTGTGCATTGTTTATTACAAGATGTGTTTTCATTTAAATGTAGTAATGTATACTGTTGGTCAAACTTTGAAATTAATCTTAAAATGTAAATCATTTCTGTGATCAAAGCTGAATTTTCAGCATCATTACTCCAGTTGTAAGTGTTCAAAATCATTGTAATATGCTGATTTGAAGAAACATTTCTGATTATTATCAGTGTGGTTGAAAACAGTTGTGCTGCCTAAATTTTTGTGTACACTACAGTTCAAAAAGTTTTTCTTTGGGAAGACATTAATAGCAAGGATGCATTTAATTGATCAAAAGTGATAGTAAATACATTTATAATGTTACAAAAGATTTAAAAATTATGTTTTGTTTTGTTTGTTTTTGTATTCATAAAATAATTCTGAAAAACCACAATTTACACAGAAATATGAAGTAGCACAACTGTTTTCAACATTGATCATCAGAAATCTTTCTTGAGCATCAATTCATCATATGAGTGATCATGTGACACTGAAGACTGGGAGTTAAGGCTACTGAAAAATTCAGCTTTGCCTCACAAGAATGAAATACATTTTAAAGTGTATTTTGAAAAACAATATAAAACATTTTAAGTTAAAAATAATATTTCACAATATTACAGTTTTGTACTGTAAGTTTGATTATATAAATATAGCCTTGGTGAGCAGAATAGACTTCTATCGAAAAACATTGAAACACAAAGACTGCAGATATTTGACTGATTGTGTACATACATTAGCAACATTAACAGGATTATCCTCCCTTTCATGTGCCAGAGAACGATATTGGCAGTACAGGCTCAAGATGGTGAAGAGGAGGAAGAACATGTTTGACATCAGATTACTCGGGTACTATGGTCCTTTGGTAATGAAATATTGTTTAGGTTTTGCTTTTGATAGTGAAGCAGTATTGAAGCACATCACCATCAGATATTTATAGCAGGTGTTTCATACACAGGACACTCTGGAAACAAATTAACTTAAAGTAATAAAGAAGTCACTACTGAATTGTTTCCTTTCTTATCAGTATCTTTTTTGTACCAGATTATAGGGAGTTGTCAATGAGTATTGATTAATTATTGATCATTTTTACAGATAAAATAGTTAACTATACCCATCAATAATGAGAAACTTTTTAGTAAAATTAAAACAGTTCAGTAAAATTTACATGATTTATGTATTGATGTGTTGAATTATCTGTGCTCATGACTTGGTAACACTTTGCATGGTTAAATAATAGGTGTAATGTTCAAAATGTATTGGCTTAGTGTTTGTAGAAATAACACAGAATAAATGCTGATTAATAAATGAATGCACTGTTTTTGCTCATTTAATGTTTAGAATATAATGTTTTTGTAATGGTTTGCATGTATTGAATATATTCACTAAAATCTCCTTTAGTGATTAAAAAACATTAGAATTAAGTGTTATTTTTTTTTATAGCAGAAAATGTTTATGAGTTTGTCATTTATATATCGATTTAAAGGTGGTACGAGCACATCCTCTGGACCAGACTGAAGGTGAGAAGTAAAAATTTAAAATATATGGAACGTGGTAGTTTGGTTATTAGGACGTACTAGTTTGGTCGTTAGGACGTAGTTGTCACGTCTCACCAACATAACACTGTAACGTCGCCACGACGAATATGGGAATGACAAAGTTACGTCGCTGGTACGTTGTTTGGTATGTCGCTGCGACCAGTCTGGTCCATTAGAATCACGTCCTCACAACGTGATAGTTTGGTCCTTGAGACATAATCACCACGTTCCAGCGACGTACGAAATAACGTCGCCACGACGAATATGGGAATCACAAAGTTACGTCGCTGCGACGAATATGGTCCGGTCCAGTAACGTTGTCACGACGTAACTGTCTTAGCTGGGTAGTGTGTTTATTTTATCGGGCAGATATATCAGTGCCACCTAGTTATTAAAAACTGCAAAAGAGAAATTAATTCGGTCCTGTGTGTGGTACAATAGAATGCGGCAGTAGGATTTCTGTGAGTATGTGTCGTGTTCTGGCCACACGACTGAGTGCTTGAATAAACGCAATGGACTGAAATATTAGTACATGTATTCTACGCAAGTGCAAACAGCTCTTAAAATTATTAACGCAAATACAGTCGTTTTTTCCTCTAGTGATTTGTATGTATTGTCATTGTACGCTATTTAGCATGTCCTATAACATGGCGGCGACTACCCAGAATGCATAGTGACGTAAACTCCCGAGCTCTATAAGCTTTGTATTACTTTTGATATGAAACAAAGTCTCAGATTTCAAATTCTGTCCATTTCATTTGGAAATTCAAGCAATAAATACCGTTTTGGCGCTTTTTAAAGTGGCGTTATTGATCGTTGCAGCTTCTGTGTACTTGTGTATGTGTTTAATGAATATATGAATATATTCATTAAATATATTAATATATTCATTAAAATGAGAAATTTTAAATGAGATTTTATTTTATTTATTTATTTATTTATTTTACCCAGCCATTGCGTATTTTGTTGTTTTTAAACACTAAACTTGATTTCTATTTATTTAATTTATTTTTTGGTAAATTTACATGCTAAAAATAGAAAATACATTTACATTTTTGAATGTTCTCAGGCATATGAGAACATTCAAAAATGTAAATGTATTTTCTATTTTTAGCATGTAAATTTACTAACTCTAATAAATATTGATCCCACCAACTTTCACTGCTCTCTGTACTCCTGTTTAATGGGAAATTGGGCAAATTCAGCATAGGGACATCATCGTTCTCTATCGTTCAAAGCAGAAAAATCACCTTTCTCCAACAACAGCTTACTTTTACACGCTAGGGTGCGACAAGATGCTGCTGTTCTCACAGTCGCATATGGAGCTGGGTAGTAAATGATTAGATGTAATCTGGATTGTAAACAGATTCTAATATTGAAATACTTGTAATTACATTACATTGCATTATAAACTATTTGTAATTAGACTACAGTTACTTTTTGAATTCATGTTATTCTTACAATACAGCAAATTATTAATAATTCACAGATTCTCCCCATGCTTCCTTTATATATATATATATATATATATATATATATATATATATATATATATATATTTAAATTGCAAGATTTTCACAGTTGCGAGAAAAAACTCTAAATTGTGAAAAAAGTCACAATTACCTTATTTATTTTTACATCGTTGAGACAGTAGCTCAGGGCAGGCTTGGACTGAGGTGCTTCACCAGAATGAGCTGGAACAAAGCTGACCAAAAAGGCTGCAGCATGGTACAGTGGAGGTTCACAAGGCAGAGGAGGAAACTCTGAAATGTCAAGGCTGTTGCCATGAAAACAAAAAACAGGGCAGCTGGTCAAGGTGGGTTTACAAAGGAAAGGACCCTGATGTGGCAGGACATTTGGACTGGAAGGACACCAGATAAAGTTATTAATGTGTTCTGTCTATAATGTTCTGCCTACTCATTAAACCTCCATATTTGGAGAATGGCAGAGAGCCCCACCTGCACGCTATGTGGAAAATAAGCCAACTTTGAGCATGTCCTCTCAGCATGCCAGTCAGTTTTGGCAGATGGGAAATTCCACTGCCATGATGGTAAGATCCTGTTTCAGTTGGCGGATGGTGTGGAACAGGCAAGGAAGAAGGTTAAACAACTTTCCGACGGGCACCACTTATCGAGTTGATCAGGACAGGAGAGCACTGCACTGCAGCAGGATGGAGCAGTAGAAGGGACCTGGCCTCAGCAAATGAATGGGAGATGCAGGCAAACCTAAAGATAGCCCACACTAGCCTCAGACTGGAAACTGTCATCTGGTCTAGATATATCAAGCAGGTGGTGCTCAGTGTTAACAGTACCCTGGGAAAAAAGGATGGAGGAGGTTCATGTGTGCAAGCTCAAGAAATATCAAGGCCTTTTCCTCAAGAGCCAGTAAAATGGATGGAAGGCCTGGAATTAAACAGTAGAGGTCGGTTGCAAAGGGTTTGCTGGGCAGTCACACTGGAGAACCTTTGGGCTGCGTGCAGTTGCTGAAGATCATAAAAGCGTGCAGTCAATTTCTTATGTGTGCTGTTCACCGATTTTCACTTTCACTTTTGAAATCTATCATGTTTGCATTTTTATTACGATGTTCCACAACGATGTTCAGACACCTGACAGCTGGATGGGGTCTAAAATGTCCCTACATTGCCCACAGCATAACACCACCACTGCTGCTGGCCTGCAAATTAAGAAAATTTTTATTAGGGATGTACGATATTGGATTTTTGCTGATATCCGATATTCCAATTGAAGTCATTTTGGCTGATAGCCAATACCAATATATTTCCTTTTGTTCGGAAACAACATCAAGTCTCTCTTGTGCGGAAATTATAAACAAATAATTTTTAATTTTGGTTTGTTTTAACAATGTTTTAATAAGAACATTGTAACACAGTTGGTAGAATGGGAAGGAGGAGGTGGGAACCAGCTAACATTTAAACACTTTAATAATAAAATAAACAAATACAAAAGTAAAACGCAAAACACAAATTAAAGTCCAGGCCTGGTTCTCTCTCATCTTCTACTCTTGTCACTCCTCCTTTTATCCTTCCGGAGCTCCTCTGTGGGACCCACCCTACTCCTTACAAACATAATAAATAATAATTAGTACTATAAAACAACTATAAATAAACTATTTACTGACTGTTGCATTTATTTTATTTTATTTTTTCGGAAAAATGAAAAATGCAGTGGTAACCGTAACATTTTATTTTAATATTTAAAATAAGTAGATGGTCTAAAGCAAAAGAGTTGTAAAAAAAAAAAAAAAAAAAAAAAAAAAAAAAACAAAAAACAAAAAATCTTTCAGAACTACTAATTTGTTAGTAAATGTAACATATTACACATTAATGAATAAATCAGAATAAAATTATTTAATTTACATGTATCATGTTTTTTTTTTTTTTCATGTAAGCTATAGCTTCTAACCTTTAAATCAAAACATACTCACGATTTTATGATATCAATTACTGCTCCATTTAATCAGTAACACAGACTAAATGTTATTTCTGTATTTTACTTTTGTTTTATTAGACCTATGTCAACAGCGCCCCATACAGAATTAAAACTCCTTATGGCAGTGGCTCTCAATCCCAGTCATGGGCGACGCCTACTCTGCACATTTTGCATGTCTCCCTTATTTAACACAACTGATTGAGATCATCAGCTCATTAGATCAGTTCATGGGTCTCTCTCCTAATAAGCAGATTAAATTGTGGCTTGCCATCAGTTTGATCATGTTGTACTCTTCATTTATCTTAAATTTCATGGATTCACAGGCTGCAAAAATTATGCAATTACTAATTTGTTGTGGTGTAATGGAAAAGTAACTAGTAGTGTAACTAATTACTGTTGGCTGGGAGTAATAAGTAATAATATTACTTTTAAAATGAGCAAAAAGTAACGAGTAATATATTACATTTTTTGAGTAACAAGCTCAACACTGATCATAGGCAAATACAGGATGTGAATCAAGAGGGTCAAACACTGACAGGGGAGAATTCACACACACTTTAGCAGTTCTGGTGTTAGATCACACACTGAAGCACTGAAGAAAATGTTTCACAAGTTTGTCTTGTTCTGTTTGTGCTGCTGGAGCCTGACCGGTAAGTTTTATTATTTATTAATTATTATTATTATTATTATTATTATTATTATTATTATTATTATTATTATTATTTTCTCTCTCTCTCAATTTCTCAGTAATAAAGCTGTTAAATTATTTAATTTTAATTTCCTGTTATGTACCAAAATAATTATGAATTTTGTATGAATATAATACAAGATCTACTATATTTAAATTCACGTTTCTGTTGGGATTAGAGTTATGAAGTTTACACTGGCATTTCCAGATCTGGAAGAGGTTATGAAAATAATGGAAATCCCTGCAGTGAATGTAAACGGTCAGAAAGTGTGAACTTTCTGTTGAGCTGCTTTTAAATATCGGATATTTTTTGTCAAACATTTTTTAATCTGATCTATATTAATTTGATCTATATGTCTTATTTGTTTAAAAAAAAAAAAAATAAAAAAAAACATAAACATATTTAAATTATCCAGAACAATTAAAACTGTACTTTTAACCAGCAGTAATTATCATGCATTTATTTTTTAACAAATTATGAAACTTTAAACACTGATTGTCCTTTACACTTTACAACAAATTAAAGAGCAAGTATATGTTACACCAATAGGGATTTAGTTTAAAACTAAATTAAATCAAGGTTTATCTAATAATTATTTTGCAGCAAAATTTTAAGTTTGATATGAGTACACTTACATTTCAGTAATCATTTTAATCCTAGCCTAGACTTTGATGTAAACTCTTTATTCACTTATTATAGTTTTATTTGCCAAGTGCACACAAAAACACACAAACAATTTGTTGTGGTTTTTCAGGAGCTCTTGGTACATACATACACACACATACATATATGTGGTATACATCCAGAACAGAAGAATTGTGTACAAATTTGTACATTATGCACTGTATATACATATACGTTTAATCCATTAAACAGCGCTTAAATCTGTCTGCTTGATTCTAACAATCTCTCTTTTACGGTAACAGTTTACAGCCTACAACAGCTATTTATAAAGTCTGTTGATATTTTACTTTATTCTTTTTTTTTTTTTTTTGCTGCTGTAAATGAAACTGATTTCAGGATCTGTAAACCAAAGTAAGAGGCTTTAATCTGTGTAAAATCTATTCATCAGGTGTGTTTGGTGAGTCAGTGTCAGTGATGGAGGGAGATTCTGTCACTTTAAAAACTAATGTTAATGAAATACGTGAAGGAGATGACATATGGTGGAAATATGGAGCTGAAAAGTCTTTCATAGCTAAAATAAGGAAAAGTAAGCAAATAGACTCCAGATATAATGATACCAATGTGAGATTCAGAGACAGACTGAAGCTGGACAATCAAACTGGATCTCTGACCATCACAAACATCACAACTCATCATGCTGGACTCTATACACTACAGATTACTGGAGTGAAAGAGTCAACAAAAACATTTAGTGTTTATGTTTATGGTGAGTAGAGATCATTTGTTGAAATTTTCACATATTCTATTTGCACAGAAAGTGTTTATTAATTTTATATTTTGAGATGACAAACATATTTAGTGACTGTCAACACATTAAACACTCACATTAAATGTAAAATTTATTTCACAGACTACAATTCACAACGCTGAAAATAAATTACAGTTGTGTTCATGTTCCTCTTATCCTGTCATGTTTTCAGCTCATCTGCCTGTTCCTGTCATCATCAGTAACTCTTCAAACTGTTCATCATCATCATCATCATCATCATCATCATCACAGCAGAACTGTTCATTGTTGTGTTCAGTGGTGAATGTGAGTGATGTGAGTCTCTCCTGGTACAAAGGAAACAGTTTATTGTCCAGCATCAGTGTGTCTGATCTCAGCATCAGTCTCTCTCTACCTCTGGAGGTGGAATATCAGGATAAAAACACCTACAGCTGTGTGATCAACAATCCCATCAGAAACAAGACCACACATCTGGACATTAGTAAACTCTGTCACACATGTGCAGGTACGATAATGTCAATATGTGTTTACTAAGCTGATCTTATGTTGTAGATCAGACTGATTCAATCACTTACATTACATCTCTTTCACTGTCCTTCATATCATCCAGATTCAGTCTCTCTGATAGAACTGATCTCTGCTGCTGAATCTCTGTTGATTGTAGCTGCAGTTCTGATCTTCAGCATCTGCAGGAAATATAGAAAAACTGATGCAGAAGGCAAGTATTATCTTCTCCTTTTAAACAAGTAGAAAAAAAATAATTATTTAAAAAATATGTTTTAAACATTTTAGTCAACTGATAGCCCTATTTTTATTTAATTTAAATTATTTAAATTATTATTATATACTTTAAGAAAGCATTGTAATAAGATGATAGTCTCTAGAACTGCTCTGAAAGTCACTTCATGAGCATTTACGGTTTCTTTTGCGGAAAACGATCGTTATGTAATAAAGACCCTAAAGGTCTTCACAGCAACCCGTAAAAACATGTAATTTTTGTTGAACTTTTAATAAATTGCTGTTAAATTCTGCAAGTTTTATCATTTCAATTAATTATAAATGCTTTTTGGTAAATATTTTTTAATGTAACCATTTAAATAGTCTAGAAAAATTAAAATAGAATTTGGGAAAAAAATTAAACAGATTTCATAGGGCCATTCTTTATTATAAATGCTTTTTGGTAAATATTTTTTTAATGGGCCAGAAAAATTAAAGCACTGAAGGTGCGATGGCACCTATTGTATCCATTGGCGTTCTTATTATTCTTCTTCCACTATTGAGTCTATGGCTGCCCATAGAACCAACTGCGGGAAAGTTGTGAAATTTGGCACACTGATAGAGGACAGTCCCATCATTGACCATAGCAAGTTTGGAGTCTCTGACTCACACTCTCTGGAGCCACCATCTGTCCAAAATTTCAGTAATTTTATGCTAAGAACTTTTGAACCGTAAGGCACAGAATCAAAATTCTTTTTTCCTCTGAATGCTTGGCTCCAACATTAAACATTTTTTTTTTTTCTATAAATTTTTGTTCGTAAAATCTACTTTTTCTAACTCATCCTAGACACAGTTTGTCTGATTTTAACCAAAATTGGCTCAGATCATCTTCAGACCATGCTGGCAAAAAGTTATGAATTTTGTGTCGATATACAAAACGTTTTCATTTTTTTACGTTTTCATTTAGCGCATCAACGAATTTGCTGGAAAGATGCCAAACTACATCTGAGGCTGTATCTCTGCAAAACTTTGACATATTGACACCAAATTTTATATGTGCCATTGTCACCTCACACTAACCACGCCACATCAATTTGGTAACAGTGCCACCTACTGGTCAGAAGTAATACACCATTTATTAAACATTAATAATGAAATTTTCACCAAAATTGAGTCAGATCATCTTCAGACTGTCCTGACTCAAAGTTATGGATTTCATGTTGATAGACTAAACCAGTTTCATTTCCCCACTACAAAAATGTAGGCTTGATGCAAAAATGATTCTGAGGCTGTATCTCTGTAAAGCTTTGGCATAATGACACCAAAATTTGTGTGTGTCATTGTCACCTCACACAGAACACATCACATTAATTTGAAAACAGCACCACTTATTGGTCAAAAGTGATAAGCCATTAAATTATATTATTGGTTGTATTTATGATTTTTCATCCATTTCAAATGATATTATCCTAAAATGACTTTAATTACTCATTGTTACAGTCGGTCTGTTGCTCCTTGCCATGCTTAGATCCTCATTCTGCCTCTGTTGTGCTTGGCCCCGCAATTGCTGCTTGCAGCTATATTTGTCATTATTATTATTATTATTATTATTATTATTATTGTTGTTTTAATATTGTTGTTTTAATAGATAAAATAACTGATCTCCATTTGGATCATCTATTATTCAATTACTTTTCCTGTTCTATGTTTTTCATAGTATCGGTTCAGTAGTAGTATCATGATATTTTAATCAGGTATTGTATCAAAGTCAAAATTTTGGTATTGTGACAACACTGCTCCGAAGTTTATATGAATTATAACTTTTCTTGTGCTTGTTGAACTTAGATGCTGATTAAATTTAAAGAATGTAAAAATACTTTGTTAAATATCCCATTTGGGTTTGATTTTTGTATAAATTAATCTGTGATATATGTGTCTCTCTAAATGTAATCATACACACTGTTTCAGGAATTATTTGTGTGAGGGAAAAGTTATAGGCCTAATATAAATACATTTGTTGGTGCCATTTTTAAAATCTTTAAGTGTTGCTTTGGTGTTAAATTTGAAAGCCCTAATAACAACACACAGGCTGTGAAGAACCAGATCTAATTAAGACTGAGTTTTGTGGGTTTTAATGAATTTATTATTGTTAAAACAGTTGAGACTTGTGAAGTAGTGATCACTTATGCCAAGACGACATTCTACAAAGGAAACACACCGAAATCGGTAAGACAATTGATTGTTAATTTGTTGAGTATTTGTATAGTTGGTAACACTTTACAATAAGGTGTCATTTGTTAAAATTAGTTAATGTATTAACTAACATGAACATACAATCATACAAACATAATCTTTGTTAATGTAGGTAATAAAAAGCACAGTTGTTCATTGTTAGATCACAGTGCTAATGTTAACAAACAACTTTTGATTTTAATAATGCATTGCACTGTAAAAAAAATGCTGTGCCCATTTTACTCAATAAAATTGAGGCAACTATTTGCATCAGACTTTTACATATTTTGAACTTATTTTATTCTTGTTTGTTCTATAAGACTTTACATGTTTCCAACTTGAACTCTTAAGTAATGGCAACTCAATTTTTTCAATTGGCAACTCTGAACAAAATTGCAACTATTTTTTTTTTTTTTCAATTTACAACATATAGTTGTAATTTCGTAAAATAAGCCATTTTTTGTATTTTAAAGATGTATTCAATTTGTATTTAAATATTTCTAAATTTTTCTACAATAATATAATGAAACAGTAAACAGACATCTCAAAACAACCATTTATTTACTTTACAACGTTACAACAGTGCAAAAATGCACTTGCTTATTAGCATGCATATTTCTAGCATATTTACTGTTTATTAGTACTTATAAAGCATATATTAATGAATCCACACTTTAATTCTAAAGTGTTTCAATGTTTCCCTTTCAAGATTCATGACAGAGACGCAGCGGAGTCATAAATGAGCTCAATGCTGATGTCAAACTCCTTAAAATTAAAGAAGAATAAAGCGATTACCGCATGGCACTTTCCCCAAACTCCTGTATAAAGTTAGCCAAACTCTGACACTGAAACATACCCAAATCTGATATATGGCAATATATGTAAAACAGATATATAATATATATGTCCATGTATGGATTACACAGATATACAAAATATATGTCAGATACTTGTACATATATTTCAAAATATTACAAAAATGGCCACTTTCAAATATGTGCCAAATATTTTCCCATATACACACATATATGGAACATATATGTATATATAATACATGTTCATATATGGGCAACAATGTTTAACTTTGTATTTACAATATATATATATATATATATATATATATATATATATACATATGTAAATTAAATATGTTAAATATAAGTTACAAATATGTGAACTAAAAACTAATATAAATGACAAAAACACAATAAGGGTAATGTTTCAAAAACTTTTAATTAACTGATCATTGCAGCTACAAAACACAACAATATTAACACATTTATTTAAAATGTATTTAAAGGGACAGTATGAGCTTCTTTCTTCTGCTGACAAAAGATGATATTCTGAAGAATGTTTGTAACCAAACAGTTTTGGGGCTCCCCTTACTTCCTTAGTATGTTCCTACTGTGGAAGTAAGTGGACAGCATTCATGGTTACATACATTCTTCACAATGCCTTTTTTTGTGTTCAGCAAAAGAAAGAATCTCATTCAGGTTTGGATCAACTTGATGATGAGTAAATAAATCAGAATCTTTATTTTTGGGTGAAGTAACACTAAACAATCAAGTGCACATTATATAAATATCATCATAAAGTAATATTACACATAATGTAAATGAAGTAAAACACATACTTCAATACATATTTTAAATGAGATAAAACACTTACTTCTAGTGTTTCCCCATTAAAAGCAACCTCCACCTCAGCGCTGCACAGCAATTCAGATCTATGAGAAATGTTTAGGTGCACACAACATATTAATATCATCATAAAGTAATATTACACATAATGTAAATGAAGTAAAACACTTACTTTTGCCATTTTCCTTGATAAAACCAACTTTCCCGTCTGCGCCGCATCGTGATTAAAAGAAAATATCTCTCTGAGAAAAAGTTCAGGAGAGCACAGTACATAAAGATCACTATAAATCAATACGATGTTATAAAATACATATTTTAAATGAGGTAAAACACTTACTCCTTATTTTTCCCTGTTAAAAGCGTTCTCCGTCAGCACTGCATAGCAAGTCAAATCTGTGAGAAACGTTTAGGTGCACACAACATATTAATATCATCATAAAGTAATATTATACATAATGTAAATGAGGTAAAACACTTACTTTCTGCGTTTTCCTTGATAAAACCAACTTCCCTGTCTGCTCCGCATAGTGAGTGAAAGAAAACATCGCTCTGAGAAAATGTTTAAATACATAAATACACAAAAATTTCGCTATAAATCAATATGATGTTATAAAATACATATTTTAAATTAGATAAAACACTTACTTTCCCTGTTAAAAAACGACCTCTGCGTCAACACTGCATAGTAATTGAGATCTGTGAGAAATGTTTATGTTGGTTTAGGCGCATACAGCTATAAAATACATAGCAACACTGCATAGCAATTCAAATCTGTGACAAAGGTTTAGGCTTGTTTAGGCACGCACTGCATAACGTTATAAATATCGTCATAAAGTAATATTATCTTATAAAACACATATCACAATTGAGGTAAAACACTTACTTTCGGTGTTTCCTTAATAAAACCAACTGCCCTGTCTGCTCCGCATCGCGAGTGAAAGGAAATAATCTCTCTGAGAAAAGGTTTAGGAGTAATTGCACAGCACTCTTGTCTGTTCCACATCACGAGTGGAAAAAAATGTCTTTGAGAAAAGTTTAGCCGCATACAGCACATTATTATCATTATAAAACAAAATTATATTACAAAACACATTTTGTGCGTAAGATTAAATGCTTTATTTTGTTGTTTCCCGTCCTCATATGCTCCGCATCCCGAGGAAAGAAAATGGCGTCTGTGAAAAATATTTCAAATGGGTGAGGCGCGAACACGGGCAAATGTCCCGGATGTGACTAATAAGGATACTGGGCCGTATTTACACCGGCCAGCGGGCGCTGTTTACACTAGCTAGTGTTGATCTTCTAAAATTCAACACCACAAGTTTAAATCTTTACTCTAAGGGTGCTTTCACACCTGTAGATCGATTGCTTTGTTCCAAAACAGGGGTTAAAATTATTACAATGTTGCTTTTTATTCATGGTACGGTTCGCTCTCACACAGCAAATTTTTCTAAAAGGACCAAATGTGTTACTACAAGTCACGATCGAGTAAACGGTCCTCTCATTGGTCAAAGTTCCATGTTTTTTTTCCAGGATTTCGCTCAGCTGTCATTTGTCAAGATGGAACAACAACAGCTTTGCGGGCTTATTGTTGCATTTTGTTTGTTTGTTTGTTTGTTTGTTTTTTAGGTATTTTTTGTTTGTTTTGTTTGTTTTCAGACACAGGTTCATTTTCAAATAGGGGTTCAAAAATGAATAAAATGAAAAGGTGCATGCGATTTTTTGGTTTTGAATGGCGCAAAACAAACCACAGGTTCATTTAGAGCAGTGGTTCCCAGCTTTTCACTGCATGTTTTCCATGTCTCCTTAATCAAACACACCTGATTCAGATCATCTGCTCATTAGTAGAGACTCCAAGACCTGAAATGGGTGTCAGACAAAGGAGAGATGCAAAATGTGCAGTGTTGGGGGGGCCTCCAGGAACGTGGTTGGGAACCACTGCTATAGAGTAATGCTTACTTGGTTTAATGCAATTGGTTTGCATGGTTTTTAGCAAGTAAATTTAGAGTTCTGTTCAAGTAAATACAACTAAGCTCTTAAATTACTAGTCTAGTAACTTAAGTGCTTTGAAAATCCATTACAAATTAATGAAAACAATATTGCATTCATATGACATACAATTACACACACATTTAAGGCAGACAAATCAAAGTTAAAGGTAATGTATTTTTTAAAATGTTTTTCAGTGCAGTTTTAAATACAAATCAACAACAATCTTATTTAGCTTCCTGTAAAAAGTAGAGGTAGCAGTAGGATGATGAGTTTCAGTATGGCACTGGGTTGGCTGCACATGTTGCCAATGATTTATGTAATTAAAGCTCAAAAAGTCACTTTAGTTTTAGTTTTAGAGTTTTCTTCTGTCCCAAGAAGATTCTGGAGATTGTTTTTTGCAGTACTACCCTCAACAATGATGACACAGGGTCAAGGCAGAGAAGATTTGGAGAAGTACATCATCTTCGATGATGGTCAGCAACCTAACAGATATTAGTGCCCAGATTGTATCAACATCAGACATCTGTATAAAACCAGTATAAAGTAGGGAAATGTGGATGATTAGTTGTCAGTCTTATTTGTCCTGCCTACATAGTAGTTCACCCACAATTGAAATTTGTTATCATTTACTGACCAATGACTTTTGTTTATTTTCAGAACACGATACAGATATTGTTTCATTTTTCACTTTTGGCCTGTTAACAGAGCTCTTTGAATGCAACACAAATGTTGTTGCCTTGGTAATGCAAGAGTTAAGATATGGTACCAGATGTAAATAGCGTCCATGTTATTAAGGATGAAATATTTCTTGTAATTTTACTGTTAATTTGTGTTTACTGCACTTTGCTCAAATAGCATGCTTAGCCAGCTACAGAGAAACTGAGGGTTATGCAACAGACAAATGACAAATCGCTAATGGTGTTGTCCTTACAGGAATTCTAGAGCATGGTTCATTGTTTTGTTAAGAATTCCAAATCAAGAATGGTTTGTAATCAGCCCATGCCTAACCAAGTTCAAGTAGAAATATACCTGAAACTGCTCCTTACTATTCTCCAACCGTTTGGCCCAAAAGTAGAAAAGTGCCTTTGGATTAAACTGCTTATTCATATGGATTTATTTTATGATTACTTTAGGAACATTTTGAAGTGTCAGAGCTTTGGGTTAATAGACTTTCAAAAAAGGAAAAGAAATCTCTCATTTTTTTTGTAAAACTATCTATATTCATGTCATGAAGATGAACAATTATGGGATGGAATGACATTAGGGAGATTAAATGGCATAATTTGGCTTTTTTGGGTGAACTAGGTATATAATCAACATTAATCTTTATAGAAGTATCTCAGTAATATAAGAGCAAATGAAATTTTCCCACAATTTTGTGCTGTCAGGCATTCACCACAGCCACCTTCACCTGCCACTTCACCTAGAGCACCACCCACCTGCTCCTCATCACCTGAATTCTAATCACTTGCACCTGATTCCAATCAGCCACACCCTATTTAAAGGACTCTCAGGGCCTGTCCACACGGAGACGCGTTTCGCTGTACACGTATAAATTTTTTATCGTATTGGCGTTTTGTCCACACGGATCCGGCATTTTAGGAGAGTGAAACCGCTACTTTTTGAAACCGGGTCTCAAAGTGGATAAATCTGAAAACGACACCCTTGCGGTTTCGTGTGTACAGCCAATCCGTCTATTTTGTGAAACGATGATGTCATCACATCACGTGTTGTCACACGTAACAGCAACTGGACTACATGATTGTGTTCGTGTTGCTACTAAGCCTAACAGCTTTATTACAGCAAAATCTATTGCTTCTACGCAACTGTTATGAGCAACAAGCGATAATGGACAACACCATATGCCACATGCTCTTAGATCCACCGCGGAAGACAACCAGGAGAGCAACCCAACAGCGCCCCATACTGGTCTGGCATATATACTACACCGTTTTCAGTGGTTTCGTGTGTACGCAGATATTTCTTGAGACGACGCCGTGTTTACGCAATTTTTTTTTGAGAACGAGGAAAAAAAATGAGCGGATAGGGAACGCACCGGCTTCGTGTGGACGTAGCCTCAGCCATTCATCTTTTGTCGGGTCTACCGTTTGCACCCTTTGACGACAGCTCCTGACTTCGTGCAGATTATCTCCGTCGAACTCTCCTGTGCTCTCTGGATCCAACGTGGCTTACCAAACTGGACTATCACCTTAACATTCTCACAAGGACTGTCAGCTAAGATATATCATTTACCATTTGTCTTAACCTCTGTGTGTTCATCCATCTGTTTAATAAACTCTGGTTTGGTTTGTCACTCACCTCTCATCTCCTCTGTGTGTGTGACATGTGCTTGATTAACATGTGCTTGATTAAGATACTCGCATACAAAATAAAAACCTAATATATGTGTGTTTAAGGTAATAATTATGTATATATAAATATAAACACATTCATGTATACAGTATATTTACGAAATTTTTACAAGTATATTTATTTATTATAATTTCTGTATAATTTATATTATATATAAATACAATTATTTTGTACATAAATAACAAATATCTCTTAAATATATACATTAATTTATGTGTATTTATATATTCATAATAATTTCACACAGTACACACACATATAAGGCAAAAAAGAAAGAAAAGATAGATAGATAGATAGATAGATAGATAGATAGATAGATTGAAATTTTAGAACTTACAAAGAGGGTTAGTAGTACAAGTATCTGGGATACTCGCAAAATAAAACAGGAAGGCCTGAGATGGGTGTGCAGTGCTGTCAAATCTGGGTTCTAGAAGGAAAAAAGAAAGAAAACAAAGTTAAAGACATTCAAATGTTACAGTATAAGTATGTTTGTCAAAGAAGTCATTGACACTGTCTATTTTAAAAATTGAAAACAATTAAGGTAGCAACATGCATTTTTAGGGGTTGTACGGTGTGAAGTGTCCTCTTAGATCTGCAAAACAAACAAACAGTGGTTACAGGTATACTGCATATGATTTTTTTTCTTTTAATGAAATTGTAAGTCGTGTAGCACATTGATTACGGAGTCAAAAAAAACTGCTGATGTGTAATAGCTTAAGATGAAATACCTCACCTCCAGTTTACTGATGTGCTGATGAGACCACTGTTCAGAGATGGCAGTTGCCACAAACACTTGTCCTGAATATGACAAATAAAAGCATGTTTCACTAGTGTTGTTGCTTGTAGATTACAGACACATTCATTCCTTGATATTTGCATGCTTTACAAGGGTTACATTAAGGAAGAAGGAAAGTATACACATTTCTATACATATCTATTTGAGGCCACAATCATAAAATCAATTTAAAAGCCACATTTCCTCTGTTCCAACTCGGCAAAGAAATAACAATTGTGGGACAAAGAGCTCATTTAGTTTAAACCACAAAGTGTAATCATGCAATGGCTATAATTGTGACATATTAAAACATATTATTGATAAAATTGTAAACTGAAAAAATAACATCAAATCAATTTTGCTGCATCAACTCGGGGCAAAACAGAGAACTAACTACAAAGTTCTACATTTGCAAAAAAGCATCTAGTGAACAGAATCACTTTTTTTTTTTTTTTTTTTTTTGTTAACTTATTTACTACACCACAGAATTTATCAGTGTAGTTAACTAATGTTAACTAATGAAACTTTATTGTAAAGTGTTACCATATAATTTTAGCAGAGAGTCTGATCTAGATCATTGTGTACTTTAAATTTTGTCTAGATAATAAAGTCCATTTCCACTACACAAGAAAAAAACAAAGCATGCTCCGGTGAATTATGACAAATTCAGAAATTATGACATACTAAATTGAAATTATGCAATTAAAAAGTCAAAAGTATAAACTAAAAGTTGAAAATATCAATTATGCAACAATTTTGATCATAATATGACTCAAGCATTAACCTCATAATTTTGACTCTGCATGTCAGTTTTGTTTTATGATTTACCAGAGTTATTTATTCATTTGTTTGTTTGCCAGTTAGTCCTGTCACAATAGCTACTTTTTGTAATGGATTGCAATGTATTGTCCTATAAATAATTTTGATATTATTGCCATTTTAAGACCATGTTATGCCACTGAATATATAATGATGCATAATAAAACAGCATAATAATGCAAGTAGTGCATGCCTAATATAACATGCACATGATGCTGCAAAAGTCAAACACATCCATCTAATTTACGTTTACATAGAAAAACAATGGGAGAAAAAACAGCAAAAGTGAAATGCAAGAACACATTCTCTCCCTTGTGAAACTCTCTTAACACTAGCTGTGAGAATGCACCATTTTGCATTGCTACATTTATGCACAAGAACAGTGAATTGCAGCTTCAATTTAGACCTATTCTTTTATACCCGAGTATAAAATTTTCATTGGCAATCTCCTGCAATGACTTCTGAGTCTATGGATGAGCATTTGCATTAGGGGTGCTCCGATTGATCGGCCGATAATCCCTTTGGGATGTTTGACCGGCGGTCTATAAAAAGGCCAATCTCATAAACCGATCTAAGGCTGATGACGCGCCTGCCTTGAGAGGTTTGGTACTGTCAAGGCCGTGTGCAGGAAGGAGCCGTGGGGATGAGGAAATACAAATGTGCTTTAAAAATAAAATCTAACAGGGGAACAGAAACAGCAGGGAAAACACACGTCAACTTAACATTAACTAACATTAAGAACAGACAAACAAAACAAGGAACTGAATCACACTTATATAGGACAGCTAATGAGACAAAGACAGGTGAGAGTAATTAACCAATGATGACATAACAAGAAACGGAACAGGAAAGAACAAATAAGGGCACAAGAGGGTGAAACCAACAAGACAGTCCACAGGGGTATGACACTACGACATGCAGCGGCACCATCGTAGTTTTTTTTTTTTTTTTTCGGCGCGGATAAAACAATTATAATGCTGAAAGTGAGGTACAACTCATATTTCTTCATTTAATAACTTGTAAAGGAATTTAAAAAACCCTATGCACACGGTTGCGGTCTAGTAGTTCATAAATCCTGATTTGAGTATAAATAATTCTACATGATTAATAGGAGGCTTTAAAAAGATTGGTATTGCTGATTGGATTGGCAGATGTGCTCGGCCTCAAAAGGCCCTAATTTGCATTGCAGCTTTTTCATGTTTGCAAAACATTGATGCAAACGATCTATCAAAAGGTGACAAAGTGAACTCTGCTGTGGTATCCATTATTTACCTCTATACAGAACTGTGGTTTGATCTGTTGGGCAGAAAAAAAAACAGCTTGTGCATGAGAATGTGTCTACTGCTCGATGTTCGCATTTGATGTCCGTTTGTTAGTGCATGTCAGTAGTGTCTATTTGAGTGTCCATCTGTGCAAGTAAGAGTCTGAGGTGTCAATATTTTGTTTGTGTACAGCGTGTACTGTGTGAGTGTGTCCGAGGTGTTAATAGTGTGTGGGTGTGAGTGTGTCTGAGGTGTCAAGCTGTGTGATCAGCATGTCGTTGCAAGAATTTTATTTTTTTTTTTATGCTCACATGAAACCGTTGACTTTTGCTCTACAGGGAAGCCACTTTACTTAAAAATAATAAACTCATTAATGCATTATTTTTTGGCAAAAAATGTCTCAATCAAACAGTAATATGTACAGTATGAAAATGTAAAATATTATACACATCATGTGCACGATGATCTCATACAGGTACTCTGCAGTTGAGCAGTATTACACTTAGAAAAAAGGAACAAAAGCTGTTATGTGCAGTACCTTTTCAAAAAGAGCACATTTCTAAATGGGCAAAAATGTAATAGAGCTTGTACCCTTTTTTCTGAAAGTGTAGTTTCAGTAGATCAGAAGATTTTATGATCCATGTTTTTTTTTATAAAGGTTATATCCTTTTTTTGTTTGTTTGTTTGTTTTGAGTCAAATACCTCCCAGATAATAATAACAACAGTAATAATACTTAAGACCGGGCCTACCAGGGGTGCCAGGTGACTGAAGCAAGCGTTGGGGGGGCGGAGACACTTGAGACGGTCAAGTGGAAGAAATTGAAGAAGAGAGAAATGGGGAACTTATAGAGAGATAAGGCCACAACCGGGTGAAGGAACCCCCTACCGGACACAGTCCAGAAACTCCGTTCTAATTCGAACTGAGGGGGCCAGGAGGAACCAGAGTTCACCAAGGGGAACAACTGGGAATAGCGCACGGATCCAGTAGGAGTGGTGCAGCAAGCCGACACCGAGCCGTCCACTCGCAAATTACTTGATGTTACCTAACACACGGGAGGAAACCGGCTCAACGCGGAGGTTGTAAAACCGCGCAAAGGTGTTTGGTGTGGCCCAGCCCGCAGCTCTACATATGTCTGCTAGAGAGGCGCCATGTGCCAACACATGGGAGGAGGCGACACTCCAAGTGGAGTGGGCTCAAACCCTCTGCTTGGAGACAGCATTCCCCATCTGTTGCCCTCCAAAGCAAACAAAGAGCTGCTCAATAGCACAACGGAGAGGTCCCAAGGGCAGAGCTTGGGATGACCCCTAAAGGTGGTGGGAACCTTGGGCACATAACCAGGCCGGGGTCTCAAGGTCACGTGAGAATCAGCCGGACCGAACTCAAGGCACTCTCGCTGACAGAGAAGGAACCCTCTTGATAGACGTGAGCGCGATCAGGTGGTGTCTTTAAAGACAGATATTTCAGCTTGACTGATGACAGGGGGCCATCGAGGCCTAGCAAAACAGGTCATGGTGAGGTGCAGCGAGGGGGATTTAGCCTCCTAGCACCTCTCAGGAACCTGGCGATCAGGTGATGCTTCCCGAGGGACACTTTTACACTTTTAAAGTGGAGGGGGACAGCCTCCGCTCCAAATTATCTTGAAGAAAGGAGAGCACCACACCAACCGAGCATTTCTGTTGGGTTCTCCCGGCGAGAGGAACACCAATCAGCGAACAGACCCCACTTCAGGGCATAGGCCTGCCTGGTAGAGGGGGCCCTAACCTGAGTGATGGTATCAATCACGGCCTGGGGAAAGCCACTGAGGTCTGCCAAGTCCCGTCCAGAAGCCACACATGGAGGTTCCAGAGGTCGGGACGCGGGTGCCAGATTGTGCCCATCCCTTGAGAAAGATACGCTACCGTTGGAACATTGCCTGTTAGAATCAGCACATGCTTCAGCATCGGAAGGAGCGGGCACTGTGAGCAATTCGAGGCAATTGATGTGCCACTGCAGTCGAGGTCCTGACCAACCAGCCCGGCTGGGCCCGTTGCAAACGGCACCCCAGCAAGTCTTGGAGGCATCTGTGTTCACAACCATGTGCCTCGACACCTGATCAGGGGCACACCAGCCTGTAGGAAGGCAAGGCTCCAAGGGGGGAAACGGGGTAACGACCTGGTCACCTGTGCCATGCCCATCTCGGGATTCGGCCATAGAGCCAGTGCTGAAGCGGTCTGGAGCAGTCCACCTGCGGGGGGCTGCCATATGCCCCAGGAGCCTCTGAAACAGTTTGAGATGGACCGCTGTCCTGTGTCTGAAAAGTTTCAGACAACTCAGCACTGACTGGGTGCGCTCATTCGTGAGGCGTGCCGACATACTGACTGAATCCAAATCCATGCCAAGAAAAGAGATACTCTGGGGAGAGTCTGCTCTTCTCCTGGTTGACCTGAAACCCCTGATGGCTGAGGTGCTGTAGCACCATCCCTGTCTGCACAACAGATCTTGCCAGTGAGCTATTATTAGCCAGTCGTCGAGATAGTTGAGGATTCGGATGCCCATCTCCCACAGGGGGGAGAGGTCGTAACCCGCCGGACTTCCTGGGTACGATGAAATAGGGCCTGTAAAACCCTGAATTCATCTCGGCTGGAGGGACCAGCTCGATCACATTCTTCGCCAGAAGAACCGCAATCTCCGCGCACAGCACAGAGGCATCTGTGTCTGAACGGACAGAGGTGAAAAGGATGCCTCTGAATCTGGGCGGGCGCTGTTTGAATTGGATCACATAGCCGAGCCGGACTGTCTGGATCAACCAGCGAGACGGGCTGGGGAGCGATAACCACGCTGCCAGACTCTAAGCAAGTGGGATCAACGGAACAGTCACCGATGTACCCCGGGCGGGGCAGCCTGTGGGGGGAAGGTGACCCAACCCAGAAGACAAAGCGTTCTGAAGAAGAGTGACGCTGCGGTAAACAGCTCCTACCTTCGCCCCTGGTTCCCGCAAAGACAGGCTCCAAGTCTGCACCTGAGGAGGCAAAATGTCGCTCATAGTTACAGCTCGGGGCCAGAGGCCCAGAGACTGAGAAAATTGCTCTTTTTGTGAGTGGTTGGGTACCACCGCCCCGAAGGTCGGCGGCAACAGCGAAGTCACCGGGAGGGGAGGGACTGATGTAAATGTCCCCCGACGAGCAATCTCCTCCATCTCCAGGCCGTTCGAGTCAGGGCTGCTTTGCGGGCTTGCGGGTGTTCTTAGCAGTGCCCTGACTGGACGGCGCCGCCCCCTTGTGGCTGGCTCGACGCCTAGGCAGAGGGGTTTCCTCTGTAGATGTTGTCGCAGAAGGCAGAGCAGGTGTTTTTGCAGCCGTAGGGGGGCGCCCTCGACGACGAGCAGACGGGGGATGAGCACCCGACGGTTTGGTGGACTCACGCCGGGGCAGGATGTGTTTAATCGCTTCCGTCTGCTTTTGAACCGCCGAGAACTGCTGGGCAAAGTCCTTGACGGTGTCGCCGAAAAGGCCGGCCTGGGAGATTGGTGCGTTGAGAACGCGAACTTTGTCGGCGTCACTCATCTGCGCCAGGTTCAGCCAGAGATGGCGCTCCTGGACCACCATAGTGGACATCACCTGCCTAAGGGACCACGCCGTGACCTTCATCACCCAGAGAGCGAAGTCAGTTGCCGTGCGCAGTTCCTGCATCAACCTTGGGTCAGAACCACCCTGGTGCAGTTGTTTTAATGCCTTGGCCTGATGGATCTGCAGGATGGCCATGGCATGCAAAGCAGACACGGCCTGGCCTGCAGCACTGTAAGCCTTGGCAGCAAGCGCTGATGACAGCTTACAAGGACGGGAGACGAGGACGATTCCTCCAGGTGGCGGTGTTTTGTGGGCACAAGTGCACCGCAATCGCACGCTCCATCTGGGGAACGTCGACGTACCCCCTGGCCGCACCGCCATCCAGGGTGGTGAGGAGGGAGGAGCTCAGACATGAACGAGCCGTGTAAGGAGCCCGCCATGTCTTAGTAAGCTCCTCCTGCCTCATCCGGCATAAGCCCCTCTTCTGATGCAACGATAGACATCTTATCCTCCTCGGGAGCGCCAAAGGAGACGCTGGGTTCATCTGTACGAGACGAACCAGCGCCCTTGTTCGGCAGGTCAACGGGACCACGAGTGGAGGGTTCAGACTTCCGTGGGGGCTGGCCCGACGGAGCATTCCGAACCGTAATCCGAAGGTCATCCGAGCCCGTAATCCGAACCCTGCCGAACTGGGCTGCGTAGCAGACAAGGGCAGCCTCTTCACAAAGGAGAGGCGAGACCTAAGTGTGGCCATGGGCATACGTTCGCAATGAACGCACGACCCATCCACAAACGCCGCCTCAGCGTGTTTTCGACCCAGGCATGTGAGGCAGCGATCGTGTCCGTCGGAGGAGGTAAGAAAACTACCGCACCCAGAAAAGCATGGTCGGAAAGACATCTCGAAAGACACTTTCAACAACCGTGCTTTGTTGGAAATTTGATCTTTTAGCTGGTTTGCCCAGGGAAGGACCGCGGCACAAGCGTGCACTCAAGGGGGTTCCTCACTGAATGCAAAATGACCGAAGATCGGCTACGCAGCAACAGCAGCAATTCAACGTTGTGTTTTCTGTCTTCTTCCAGCAACGAGGTGAAGCTCTGAAGCAGAAATCTGAATGAGTGGATGCACGCCGCCATCTTATATACCCGTATGTACGGGTGAGTGGCTTGGCATGCAAAATCCACTCGCCAAATTTCATTGGCTTTTTCCAGTTAGTTCAGAGGTGATTGGCCTCCCAAGGGAGACCCCAAAGACGTCAGTTATAACGTAACGTCGTAGAGAATGACTGAAGGGGAACCACGACGCTCCGGCTTTTAAAAAATCTGCTCCTCGCTCCATTCAAAATCGCACCGCTCCACTCTGCTCACATACTCTGTTGCCGGCAGCACTGAGCGTAGTTTTGATGCTGTAGTGAAAATACACGGTCACGCTGGAGAGCGCTCACTGCCAATAGAAAACAATTCAAAAAAGCAGTGGTGTTGTAGCGTTGCCGGTGGCACGGAGCGTGGTTTTGACGCTGTAGTGGAAATACACGGTAAGAGTGCAGTGGCGGCAACAGACAAAATGCTGTGAGTGGGTGCGGTAACAGTGGCAACAACAGTTGGAACACTGCGGTCAAGCACCGCGTGAGTGAGTGCCGCGGTAGTGCCGACAACAGACGAGATGCCGCGATTTGAATAGAGGCATGGTTTTGAGCATGAGTGAGCCAAGGCGAGGTGAGCAGGAAGCCAACAGAGAGTGTCACGTGTACACCCCGGGATTTCAATGGGACTGGGTAGCAGATAGCTGCCCAGTCATATTGTGAGTACCCTTTTAGTATGTGATCTACCAAAGGCTGATTCAACAGACGAAGATCTGTGTCAATCTAACATCACTTAAAGTTGTGAATGGAGACCGTAACAAACATATTGCTAATATCCTAGCCTATAGACATTGTAGTTCATTTTCCCTTTTTTGTTGTGTGTGCTGTGACACTGGTTTGGAGTGGATTGTGGTTTGTTGTGTGCACAAGAGAATAGTAGTAATGTGTGTTTATGTGTGAAGTGGCAGTATTCTGTTTCATTCGTTTTAGTGATGAGGCGCTTGGTGGAGTACCTGTTGCAGTGGGACTAAATGGACTGTTGCTGCTGTCCACAAAGACATTACATACAGACTGCTTAAAGACAGCTTATGGACTGCCAATCTCTTTGTAAACCATTCCTCCTTTATGCTGTTTTTAACATCCTTTTTTATGAGAATAAAGTGTTTGTAATGAAATCTGTCTTTTGAGTGTCTGTTGATTCCTTGCCCTTAGTGAGAAATTTAAGTCTTATTGAAATAAAACTGGTAAAAGAATAAATTGAGTCCAGGGTCTCAGAAACAAAATCCAGGTGGCATAGTCGGCTACCGATTGGCTTAGAACTGTCTTTGAAATAGTGATCTCACTACCAAATCGATGCAGCTTTCAGACGAGACTTTCTTCTTATTTTAATAGTTTGTTTGAGGCAGTTTCTATGGCGTTGTTTTAATGACAAATGTCTGCAGCGCATTATTGTAATGCATCAAAATGCGCAAGAACAAATCTCTTCACTCTCATAAAAATGACGCGCTTTCTCTCGTTTGCCTCTGCGCTCTCATAAACACAGTTCAGCGCATATGACAACGGATGTAATCAGTATTTACATAGCATAACAGGCCAGCCTCCACTTAAAAAAACACGGTCATTCTAGCCGCCACGTTATTTTGAGGTGCGCACATATACTACGCGTTAAGGTAATAGCGTGCAAAAACCTACATCAATGGAAAAGCGATCTTTAGCTTTCATTTGTTGAGCCAGTTACTCTGTCAATATTGAATGAACGAATTAATAAATTCCAACAAACAAACAAACAAATAAATAAATGTTTTAAAAAAACGGTCTGATAACAAATGTTGAGTAATATTCAATGTAGAATTTCAAAATAAAATGAAAATAAATCATGAGAAATAACAAAATAGAAGCCTGTTATAAACGTGCAAATAACCATTTTTATATGTAAATTCACATTATTATTATTATTATTATTATTATTATTATTGTTATTATTATTATTATTATTATAAATAAAACTCCGTTTCCACAAAATGTTTCACTTTAAATTAGACTTTAAAAAAGAAAAAAGTCCCAATGCCAGGACTATCTGATGTAGCATTACATAATAAAAGTCATACAAAACTCATATATAACAAGTCGTGTCATCTCCCTGTTTGCACGAACCAGATTCAATTCAGATTGAAACTTTAAGACTTTTTGTCTTAAAGTTTCTTTTTTAGAGCTCTTCAAAATCAGTGATTGCACAAACCGGTTTCAATTTAGATTGACAGTCCACCACCACAGTGTGTCCTTCAGCCAGTTTCAGGACTATCTGATGTAACAGTACATAATAAAAGCCCTCCAAAAACTCCAAAAGTAGTGTTTTTAAATTTGGAGAAAACAATATTTACAAAAGAAAATGGCACTCACCCCTACAGCTTCCATGTGTGGAAAAGAGTATTTACAATACTTTACAAAATATACTAAATGGAAAAGAGACCGACAACAAATTATCAACTCAAATCCAAAATTTACACTGCACACAACAGGCAGATCAATAGGCAAGCTAATAGCAACAACACACTGTAGCAAACACAGAATAGCACATTTGCAAAAGAACAACAGGAAATCGCAAGTTGAGCAAAGCTCTCTCTTCTTCTTCTTGTTTTATGGCGGATCGCAGACTTATAAGTGCATTACCGCCACCTATCTCTCAAATGGACCATTGACACTAACTACCAAATTTCCTGATTAACCAACCCACATGCAACCCTACTTGATTCTTATTTGATTAAATTAGGGGGAAAAAGCTCCCTCTTCAGGTACTGCAGATCATTTTATTGCCTCTCCTTGTTCCCATTAACACCAATCAAAATCTGAAGTTGCTCTGTAAGGATCCAATCCTGTGAAAGAAAGGGTGGGATATGAGAAAGAGAGAGAGAGAGAGAGAATTTTAAGTAGTTTAAGAAAACCTTCATTACAAAAAACTCTCCTATTCACAATACATTCCTACAACATGGTAAAAGAGACTCGCAAAGTAAATGTTAACATCAGTTCACCCTCAAAAACTAAACACAAAGCCTTACTACAACACAAAATACATTCAAAAGTGACAAAATCATCAACTGACTTATAATAAAGAAAATCAACCATAACTCTTGATTTTACCAATTTAGAAATCTGTAACGTGGAGAGGGAGATGAGAGGCGAGCAGATCCAAAAGCAAAGCTTTATTTGAAGGATGTGACAAAGACATGGTCGAACAGGCAACAGGGTAGACAATAGCAAACAGGTATAGCAAAGGCAAGATGTGGGGATAGTCCATGAAGCAGGTGGGGGTCGATCGGGGAACGTAATCCGAAGGGCAAGGCAAAGGGGTGATCCGTGCAACGAGCAAGATGTCCAAGAGGCAGGCGGCTTGACAGACAAACGAGATAACCAGGCGAGAAAGCTGAACTAGAGAACTCACGCGAAACAACCATAGAAACATATCACAATACTCATTGAGTAACAGGGGGAGTCCGGGGCTTATATAGCGGACCTGATTGGCTACAGGTGTTGGCACAATCAGCGCGATAGGTGATGGGAAACGTAGTCCGGGGTGTAGTGCAACAGTCTGTGTGAAGTGAAAGTGCGAGAGTGACATCTGGTGGTGAGCGGACCGAGGGTCACTGGCCAGATTCATGACAAAAACACAGCTACTATATTCTGATTTACATTTTGTTCTATTGTCTTTTTCCTAGTTGCATAAATGGCCAGTTTTGCTTGGCCTAGAACAAAATTCAGAAGTTGACAAACTTTTTTTCTCACATATTTGAACCTGAAAATAAATGTCTCCAGTGAAAAAGTCTCATTACAACTCCTAAAAACATTGCTTATAACTAGAAATAAAGGTTGCAATCTACAACAACTGGTAAAAGTATGAAAAATAGTTTCTCTATTAGAACAAAAAGGACATACAGAAGCAACCTCAGGGTTTAATCTGAGATAAAAGCATTCACTGCGATAGCACCATGAAGAACTCTCCATTGCAAGTCACCTGTTCTCTTGTTCAGCAGTGGTTTATATAAGCATCTCCACTCAGGTTTTGTACTTTCATCCAGTTTAAAAAAAAAATATATATATATATATACAGTTGCAATCAAAATTATTCAACCCCCCCAGAGACTGCAGTACTTTACAAATACAAGCTTTTCTAAAGATCCAGGACTTTATAAAAATTGCATCTACAACAGTTTAATGGCATATTAAAAGTTATAATGTCAATATAGAATGTAATGTTTTTGAGTTATAGGATTTTTTAATATCACAGCTATGTCATAATTATTCAACCCCTGTTCAACATTGCTGTTTTAAGTCACTTATTTTTTAAGGTAGGGAACATAATTGTTTTAAAATACAATTAAGCCTTTATAAACTTTATTAAAAAACAGAATTAACTTGGGGTGTGACACATACATACGGTTAGCCCATGCATGTGCTGAAGTTGAGTTGCTAATATGACAGGTCAACAGAGCTCTCACAAAAACTATAGAGAAGAAATTGTCTTATTGTATTAGAAAGTCTAAGGCTACAGGTCTAAGGAATGGGCCAAGATTGAAGTAGAGAGGAGACAGAAGCTTCCAAGCACTTTCAAGCAGCGATTATTGGTGGTTTTAAAGAATAAAAGATTCTGCACCAAATTTTACTTTTGGGGGTTGAATAATTTTGAAGATGAACGTTTAGAGCCAATTTGAATTATTAT